>NC_080414.1:23205000-23507500 GCF_030265065.1 Corythoichthys intestinalis | reverse complement strand
GTTAACACTTTCAAAATAAACCATTACCACGCCACTTAAATTTTGTTGTTTCGAGTATTCGTTTAATTAAACTCGAATATTTTTTTCTAATCGAATACTCGAGTTAATCGATTAGTCGTTGCAGCACTAATATACAGTGGAGAACAAATACTTGTTCTCCCCACTGTGTATATGAGTGTATATACATATATATATATATATATATATATATATTGTTCATATACCGATATAAAAAAAAAAAACAATTCATCCAATTGCCGATATCCAAAGCCGATTTTGTAAGCCGACAGAATTTTTTTAAGCACATCGATTATAAAGGCAATTTTTTAATAAATGCTTCAACAGCTTCAAATTTACAATGATGACCTGAGTCTTAAAGGATTAATTCAGTAGAGGTGTGTGAAATTTCTGATTCTTATATTATTCGCAATCCGGCCGTGGAAGATTCGTGAATGATTCACAAGCATCCAAATTCCGATTATTAAAATATGCCAAGTATAGCGAAAGTAAAACACAGCGCGGTCTTCGGGATTCAATGAGGAACGGACCAAGAGTAAACATCATGCTCAACTCACGACACCAATATTCGATTTACAATCGAATCGTAGCCTCGTAATCGAATCGTTAGGTGCCCCAAGATTCCCACCTCTGTAATTCAAACTAGTGCTACCTCACTAAAAAAACACAGAAATTAACTTTATGATTATACACACTCAGCAAGAACAGTACATTATTTTCAAATACTTAAACCCACCAGGACGTCAAGACGAAATGGAAACAAGTGAGAATTTAAGAGAATGCTTGCCATGCTAAAGATAATGCTAACAATACAAGTTACATTTAGAGTGAAAGGATCACTCTGTAAACACATTAAAAGGCTAAAACAAAATTGCATATTCTATCATGCAAGATAAAAAAAAATCTTACAATATTTACAAAACAGGCAAGCCTGGACCTTCCTGAAGCAGCTTGCCTTCAAGCTGCTGTGGGGTCCTTCTGGGGTCCTACTGCCAGTCAGCGGCGGCCACAGTTGCCCACACAGATGCCTGATCAAAATCCTTTTTTTATTGGCTTATTTTTGTGTTAATGGCCCAAGTGCCGATGTTGGAAAAAAGTCCATATATCGGCCGACCTCTTTTTATAACATTATTTATATATTTTTTCATATTTATATTAAATTTACGGCGATCCATAATTTGCTTTCATCTTGGTGATATATCATCATTTCGCACTACTACAAATACAACTATGCTCAACACAGCACATTAGTCACAAATGTTGGAAATATTAGCCTTTTGGGTGAAACTGTCATCAATCAGGATGAGCCTAAAAACACTATAGACATAACAAGTGAAGTTAAATTGACCTTTTAGTTGTTCAAGGTTTCGAGGTACTCGAAGTACCACTCTGTTATGATGACAACAGTTTGGATTGTGTTTGACTTAAGATGTTCCACTCTATCATTTTCATTTTATACAAAGTGGACTATGTATTCAGTTTGATGGATTGACCCCTCCTGCCCACTCCCTCGACACCCTCCTTGGCACACAGTTTGACCAGTGTAGTATAGACATGTGAAACTTAAGTTCCAGGCAGCCAACAAAGGTGCTAAAAGCCCCCACGAAAACCTCAAAATTCTCCAAAATAGAATTCCCGCCTCATGTTTACCCGAAACACGTCTTGCGTCCAGGCGAGGAATGCGCGGGCCTCAAACATCACCGTCCAAAAAGTGGAGTTTGTGCCCCTCCCGCATGTTTGTCGTAGTCCAGCTGTATTTGTCATTTGCTGGAGCTCTGTTTTTTTTATTGACATGCACCCGCTCCCTTTCCCTCTCTGTGCATTTGTTGATTACAATATTGATGTTCTTGCAGTGATTTTTTTTTTTTTTTTTTTTTGCTTTGCTCACTGCTCTCCTCTCCTTACTTTTCTGTGTTTACCTCTAGTGTGACCAGGTGCAGACTGCTCCCATCCCCAGTGTATGTATTTTTATTATTATTACTATTATTATTATGTTATCCCGTCTCTTGCTTGCTTATAGGATTGTCCTTCACCATTGCGGCTTCTTGTTTGCACCCATTCGTTCCGATCAATCCTATACTCCCAGGAGACTAGTCGATCTTTCTTTGTTTGCTTGCCATTAAACTTTATGGAAGGGTGTGGTTTGAGGAAAACACAAAAAGAATGGAATCAGCCTTTATTAGTTCCATAATGGGAAAATTCCAGTTTTAAAGCAGCAACAAAAGTGGTTAGGGCACTAAAAGAATGTCAATTCCTTCAACATCTCAAAGTTTCGGTGTGCACATTTAGGACCCCAGAATGAAAGCAGCAGTGCCCGTGGCAACTGTATATGAATAAATGCGAGATATGTAGAAGTGAAGCTAGTAGTCACCAGCGTTATATGGAAAACTATACATGAATCAACAAATGACTGGTTACATTAATGACATACGACATGAATAAATACACAGAAGTAAATGTGACCAGTAGTGAGAATTCATGTATCACCAGTAGAGGTGTGCAAAATTTCCGATTCTTAGATTATTCGCGATTCGGCCGTGGAAGATTCGAGAACGATTCACAAGCATCCAAATTCCGATTATTGAAATATGCCAAGTAAAGCGGAAGTACAACACACTCAGCGCGCCGCGCGGTCTTCGGGGCGCAACGAGGAAGAACGCAGCGAGAGTAGCTAAACATCATGCTTCTCATTACCCGGCCCCTCGGGTAATGCCAATGCTCAACTCACGGCTCTAGCTCAACTCATCCCACGAGATAAAAAAACACAACAACATACCTGACTGTACTAACGGCCGCCATCTTAAAACAGTACACTTCCCTGCAAGGCTGTTGTAGCGAACCTTCCAAGCAAACCTAATTAACTTTTTATCTAAAATACTCCTAAATCGGTAAAATATTGACTTGAATCTATCTTTAAAATAGTTTTAAAACTTTCACATGTCGAAAGTAGAAAAAAGGGAAATTATGGAATAACGGGAGCAATTTTAACAACTTTAACAGTTGATTCACAACATTAAATTAATTGAATGTAGTTTAAAGCTACTGTTACAGAATGGGGACTGGAGTTTTTTATTTACTGTTATTTTTGTATATTTGTTTACTGCTATATGTTAACTTGATACTGAAATAGTAGTTTGGTTTAGCCTGAGAGGATTTTTGAACAATTTTGGAACTAATGTACAAAACATTTAATTAAAAAAAAAAAAAAAAAAAAGGAGGGGGGGGAGGTGCATCAATAATCGTTTTATAATCGAATCGGAGCCTCTGAATCGTAATCGTAATTGAATCGTTAGGTGCCCAAAGATTCCCAGCTCTAATCACCAGTCTAAAATGAGGTTTGAACAACAAATTACTGTATACGTGATTAAATCTTATCTACAATATACACAAGTGAATGTGAACAGCTGAATCAATAGTCAGCACTATTGTGTATGGCAAAAATGTAATCTATAAACAATCTATACCGTGCACAAGAATTTAATGACAAATTATATGTGAGTAATTAGAGACTCAAAATGGGATTAGAACTGCAAGAATGATCTCTGCTATTTTATGTGACGATAATTCATGGATCAACAGTTCTACCGTGTATTAGCAATGAAATGGCAATAGAAGCATTGTGCTGATTTCAGTTTGGATGGTTCGGCCTTGGCGGAACTCAGTGCCGTTGTAGTTATTATATGATAATATATATTGATTTTCCTTTGAGCTCGCCTGCTGTCTGGCTTCACATCGCATCAACAAATGGATCTTCTTACAAGACTTGATTAAATGCGATCGGTCTGTTACAGCATAATCAATGATCAGTAAAGCGTATTAAGACAAGTGTCATTTTTTTTCTCCTGCTTATAAATCCTAGATGAGGTTCTGCAGTTTACCCTAATTTGGGATTTTCACACTCATAGATGTGAATAACTACGAATGTAGGGGACATAAATACAGTACTAATGCCACATGGTTTTCTGACTTTCAAACGGTATAATAAAAACCAGTGTTGTTTTTGGCAGCCCTTTACATTTTCGTCTTGGTGTTTTGGATGACAATACGCATTGGTCTTAGTCATATTTTAGTAATCTCAAAATGTGTTGGTCTTCGTCTAATTTTGTTGACAAAAACTGAAGACTAATTTTGTCTAGTTTTAGTGGATGTTTACTAAAAAATGGTTTCGTCTGTAAAATTAAAAATTTTTACTCCAAAAATAAATCAATAAATGTTTCCAATTATTTTGAATGAACATTGACAGACGAGCACATATTGTAGCATCTACAAGGACAACGCCAACTTGGTGATAATACACATTCAGCATGAAAACAGTACATTATTTTCAATTAATTATACCCTCCTGGACGCCACGAACTGTATGTATTTAAAAAAAAAAAAAAAAAAAAAAAAACGCTCGCTGTTAGCACTAGCCTAATGCTAACTTGCAAGTTACATTTAGTGTGCGATGATCACTCCGAAAAGTAAGCAAAGACTTTTAAAGGCAACATTGCATATTCTCTCTGGCCAAGAAAATAAATCTTAACGTGTGTGCAAACGTGCATGGAGACTGGAGACTGGGATGGATGGAGTGGCGCAGCACAACACGGGTGACACAACCAGACACTGCTACGATGCAGGCTAACTACGCATAAAATGTCACACATTTTCGTCTCGTTCTCGTCAGACGAAAACTGACATTCATGTTGTAATGTTTTAGTCTCCCAAAACACGTTTTCAGCCCATTATCGTCTCGTCATCGTCATTAAAAAAATTGTTCGTTGGCGAAATATTTTCATTAACATAGGCATTGACTAAAAGAACACCGATTTAAATAACTATAGTTAATTGTCTTCGACCTGCATGTGTTAACCGCATTCAACACGATAAAACATGATTTCATTCGATATCATTACTGTGCAGTTGTATGTAGTAATTCCCTTTCAATAAATAAAAAGTGCATCATAGATTCATATATTTCAGAATGTGCGTGCACTTCTGTGCGTGCACCCTGTGGGTGTACCATCTGTCCCGTCACGCTTGCCTGTCAGTCTGCGGCCTGTTGGGCAGCCAACCCAAGTGCTCCTCGTTTTTTCTTTCTTTCCCTGCTCTGTCCCTAAAGGCAGCACAGTCATACAGTCAACATGAGGTCACTTGAAGCAGCCACTTTGCAAAGTAAAATGACAACAGACCTACAACAATAAGTAGTAGCTTGCACATACAGTTAAATTTAGTGGTATAGGAAATAAACGAATACGCAAGTCAGAATTAACCCCTTTAAGTACCACCAAATCTCAAAATAACCATCCAAAAACATGTATTATACGTCATTGTACTGTCCTCGTCAAGGCGTTGGAGCTAAGTCCTAGCTAGACAGCGAGCTAAGCTCCAAAATGACAATGTCAGACGTCTGTGTGGGTTGCTGACTTTATTCAGCTGCTCATGACATCAACACTTGCAGAATGAAACTAAAATGAAATTAAATCTGTTTCATCTTCAATAACAGCAATTTAAATTTGTGTTTATAACTAGTTGCTGATACAGCAATAACAATCCACACAAACGATTAGCATGTCTCAGTTAGCGTCCGCACATCATCAGAAACAATCACATAAACTCGCCCCAAGTATTCGACCACAATTGAAAACGCACAATGAACAGTAACAAAGGTGTTATATACACACGTTGCCTCTATGAATTCTTCACAAGCAACAAATGTGCACGCAGGCTTGCAGCTGTAAACTATTCCCTCTCTCTCTCGTCTCTCACCCACTACTTCCTGGACGTAAATGCGCTCTTCCTCCTGTGTGCACGTGCGTTCTCTTCGGGAGTACATGCGCTCTTACTCACATGCGGAAGTACTACCTGCTCTGCGCTTCCTGCGCCAACATAAAAGCATGTATCACAAAACAAAAGTCAACATTATAATTTTTATTTCTTTTTTTAATAAACGACTAGAGACACAATGGCCGACGAGACTCCGACGTAGTAAAGTCAAAATCACCTAAATCAGTGAAGAAATCTGACCTTTCAACCAGATTACCGGAATCACGCCAGCCTAACCGCCGAAACCACGCTAGCGCAATTCCAACGACCCAGGCCGGCGGAACCCGACGACCCAGCCAAAAGGCCAAACTCTGTGCGTCAACTTACTTGTAACCCCTTGTACTGACTGAAAAGGCTTCGAAACACAATTTACAATTCATTCCAAGTCTGCAGCAATCATACAGCACAGAGAGACCCAGGCGAAGAAGCAAACTGGATCCAGGGTCACCATATCACAAGTCGACAAAAGATTCCTGACAAAAATGACAACGATTAGTTAAACATTGAGTCTTTTAAAGGCTCCGGTGAGGCGGGCTGTGGTCTGGAAGAAGAGTGTGTTTGAGCGTTGTTTAGAATTATTGTCTATGTGGATTGGGGAGGAGGGTTTCGGGCGTTACTGTTGTCAGGGCAACAAGAGTTGAAGATTTTGCCATCTCAGCGCCATGTGAGTGCTGAGTGTCAACTTCTCAGTCGCGGGTTTCTCGCTATCAGATGTTCCTTGTGGCAAGACAAGATGTCCCGCCATTTGTTCTGGACTGTCCAGAAGAGGTGATTACTGGATTTGGTGGTGCAGACATGAGCTTGTAGGTGTTTTGACTCTCACCTGCTTGTCAGCGTCAATCTTGCTCAGTCAGCTGTATGATGCGTGCGTTGGGCTTCCGCGGTCAGAAGGCGTCCTGTATCTGTTCTGCGCTTATCTGCCCGTTGTCTTGGCGCTGCAAATTCTAATCATTTCAAGTCCAACTGTTTATAATATGAAATATAGGGTGTTCCAAAATGGTTGACACCATTCTAAATCCCCATATCTCGTAAGTTACTTGATGGATCTTAATGAAACAAAATACACTTTATGTTGAAGGTTATAAATTTTGTTGGTTAAATTTACAAAGAAAAGTACTAATATTTGTTGGTTCTATGACAAATTTTCATAAATGTTCAATATGAGCGCCGCCTGTGACTCTGCACACGTCGAGTCGGTATTCCAGCTCGTGCCAAACTCCCTGGAATTTCTCGAAATTTTTGGTGCCAAGTCCTAATTTGTTTTGTTGTTGGTGCCTTTTTTGCAAAATTTGTGAAGAAGGCACGCTGAACTGTCTTCGGTCACTGAGTCCGAGTATACTCTAAAACGTAAAATGCCTTTTCTTTTGAAGTGAACGGCATTTCTTAACTTGTCTTGATAGAAATGCCAAACGTTACACACAAAAACTTGAAATGTTTCTACACAAGCTATGAAAATTTGTGGTCATTCTGTCGAAAATTGTCAAAATTATTGGCCTACAAAATGGGGTCAAAAATTTTGGAACACCCTGTATATTCTGCTTGTTTTTCTTAAACTATAATATAAATGCTATTTATTTTATATTGGGTGTCTTAAAGTAATACAAACAGTCAAACGGTAAATACGAGAAAAGATACTACTGTATTCCCTGATTGATATTATGTATTAAGTGTGTTAGAGTAATACAAACAGTCAAACAGTAAATACGAGAAAATATGCTATTCCCTTTGTCGGATACGTCGGTACCCGGACTACCTGTAGGTATCATTTTAGACCCAAACCTAAAATAACTAAAATCTATGTGTAGAAATGCGATTTTTTTTTTTCTTCTTTTTTTTTTTTTTAAATCTCATTTGGACCATTTAAAGATGACACGTGATATAATTTCGACGTAATATTTTGTTCTCTCTAAAACGGCATATTTCTGTGGTTTGTCAGTGTGTGACAGCCGTTTCCTCTGATGAAATTGCGTGCATAATTCATTCAAGTATATGTGTGTATGTGTGTTCCTTACACAGCCTCCAGCCAAGTTCCTCCTGCCTGAGGTCAGTATAGCCGACTATGGCAGGAACTGCGTGGTGATCGACCTGGACGAGACGCTCGTTCACAGCTCTTTCAAGGTACGTTTTCTCTGAAACTGCATTGAATTTGAACTAGGGCTGCAGCTATCGAATATTTTAGTAATCGAGTAATTGACTGAAAATTCTATCGATTAATCGAGTAATAGGATAAAACATTTTTTTTTAGGTAAAGAGCAATTATAAATATACTTGAGAAAAAAAGACATTTAATCCAATATTGAACCATTTTCAGTCAATCAGTGTCTTTATTTTCGATGTACATTGTTGAAAACAGCCAACAATTGCATCTAAGATGTGACTAGAAAAAAAAATTCACTGCTTTCACTCAAAAGACTTCTAGATCTTATAAAAAAAACTGTTTCTTACCTAAAAATGTAATCACGCTTGATAACACACATCACTTGAAATCTACGTGTTTTTCCCACGTGTTTCAATTTTATTTCCTTTTGTGTCAAGCTATTTTTTTAAGTTCTACTTAAGTTTTAAGTTAGTCTAAATTGTTAGTACTGATAGGATTTTGAGTTTTTGCAGTGTTCAAAATGTATGATACCTGCTGTATTGGAGCACATTAGGGACCAGTGCTACTTGTTTTATTCAGCAATGACTACTGAACTAAAACTGACAGTTAGCTTTATTATGTTTTAATTTTACACCCTCATCACTCTACAGCGCTGTGTTTTTACAGATTAAATAAAGCCTGTATGTAAGACACGTTAGCCACGCATCGACAGTGGTCATAATCAATAGAAACCTAGCCCTCCAAAGAGCTAACGTTACGTTAGCGAGTGACAGTAACGTTATATTTATTAGCGATGAGAAGTCTACTGCTTAAAGATGGCGGCTGTTTACTAACACTGCCCATACGCGGCCGAGTCTGTCATTTCGCATCTAGTCCTAAATGCATGCGATATCTATGAGATGCATCAGACACTACCTGCTACCACACTAGCATCCTGCGGGCGTAGTTTTTAGCAACGTCGGCGTATTTTTTAGCGGCTGTCGGCTGCGGTAAGGTTTTTTTTTTGCTTCTTCCTCTACGCACGTGACGTCAGCGTGTCGTCCCGCATTAAAAGTAGTCCCGGCAAAACGTGATGCTTAGAGCTGGCAAAATTAAACAATTCCTTGAGGTGAATAAAATTACTCGGATCAGTTTTTAAACTCGAGTTGCTCGAGTATTCGTTTCAGCTCTAATTTGAACACTTTCTAACAGCACTCATTGGCAGCCTCTGATAGTAGACATCCAATCCATTTAGACTGGGAGAGGTTGGTAGTGAATGAGCATGTATGATTCTGAAACATGAGCATTCACTGCCAGTGCTCCCAGTTTAAATGTATTGGATGTCAACTGTTGTCAGTGGCAGGCAATTAGTTAAATACTATGATTTTTTCCCCCATTAAAATTAATTATACAAAAATATGTAAAACTAATGTTTAAAAAGAATGTAGTTGGTGTAATTTACACCTGGTGTACACATACTGTTTAATATTGTGCCCTATATGACCCAAAATGTGATTTCTTAATGGGGTTAAGTTGTATTTTTTAAATGACCAAAAATAGTCACTTGCCATTGAAAGGTAGAAAAGTGTTTTTCTTTTTTGTTTTCCATATGTTGTCATTTGTATGCAAAGAATGTCAACATAAGAAATTGCAAGGCCTCCTTGTTATCGGAAGTTACGGTAGTTCACCCAAGCATTGCACCCTTCACCCCTTGTACAGACTAATCCCATGAAAATGATTGGAAATATCCCGTCCGCCATTGCTGAGGTGTGCCACCCGCAGCATGGAGCCAACATCATCCAACAGCAGCTAACATTACTGTTTACATTGAGTGACGCTGGACTGCTATAGGTGGGCAAACACCCCAGTAATGGCGTACATATATCTCTACTCGGATTAGTAAATATCTGCACAGTTTTCCATGGGATCTATAGCTTTTCTGGTGATCATCTGTTGTTTATTACGTGTCAAGATACATCAAGGGCACACTATAACGGCTCACCATACATCTGAACAACATTACAAAACGGTGAACTCGAAATTCAGTAGTGGGTAGAGAGTAATTATCAATACAGCCACTCTGTAAAGGAATGTTGTAAAAGAATTGTCAAGGCACTTCACATAGAAGAAAAATGCATTGTTAAAAGGACAAATACTGTATCAGTGGCATAAAAGAGGCAAGATAACACAATTTTTCCTTGTGATTGTTGTGAACGACGCTGACGAAGGGGGAAAAAAAGTGTAAAAATACCTTAACATAAGAAGAAAACATCCTGTTTTTGGTCTAATTCCATTAAAAATATAACACATTAGACAAATACATGAGACTTGTCTTTATAATTTGATGAATATACTCTTCAAGATGTTGACTTTCTGCAGTTTTTCATGCTGGATGACAGCAAAGTACTGTATGTACGCACAGTGTAGCGGGTCCGCCCATTAGTCACAGTCACATGTAAGCAGCACGAGGTCACGCGCAAAAACACACATGGGAGTGTCCGGCAGGCTGTTTTGCTCTACGGAGCCGTCAAACATCACTCAAACTAAACAAAACTAAACGAGTGACTCACACTGCGGCTTCTAATTTACAGAAATGATTCCCAAATAAATGCACGCTCCTTCATAAATCAACAGGAAATGGCTTCGGGCCACATTATCAATCAAAAGCACTCAAACTGAAAAGCCTGCGGAACTTCCTGTTGATTGACGTCTCTTTGGAAAGGTTCATACGTTCAAGCGAGCTGTTTAAATCCATGCAAATTACAGTGATGGACTAAAAGGAGATTTGTATAGAATGGCTGCAGACAGAAATAGTCATGTTACATAACACACGTATAGAAATGTATACTGCGTGCAATGTATGAGAATGCCAATGGGTGTGCTCAAAATATCATGTGATATTATCATGTGACATTAACAATCAAACGACATTGTGGAATTTATCCATAAAGGTTGAGGGAGCTGTCAGCTGGTGGATATTTTTGATGCCATTATGTAATAAAAATATTGTCATACATTCATTCATACATTCACAAGCTGTGGTATTATTGTTTGGATTATTTTTGTTTTGGATTATTTTTCTTTTTTTAATCATGATGTTTTTGTTTCGTTTTTTTGAATTGTGAATGATTTTCATTTCATCTTAATTCGGATGAAAAAAATCTTTTTCCATTTTATTTCCTTTCATTATTTTTGTTTTTGTTACATATTTTACGAAGTTATGAATTTTTATTAATATTTTGACTGTGTTGTTCCAGTCATTTGTTTCATTATTTGAATTTTATAGTTTATTTTTATTTGACTTACCATGTATAGGAGTAGTACTGCTTTTTGTTTTTTTTTTTTAAAATTTGAATTGTATGTATTTACTTGAACAGTGGTACCTTGACATACGATCGCTTGGACCACGATCTTTTCAATATCCGACGTTAAATTTGACTCGCCATTTGTTTCTTCATCCGACGACTTGCTCAAAATACGACGATTTATAACCGCGCCTATTTGTCTTCCCGCAAGATGGACGCATGGCGGATTTTCTTGTGAGAGAAATCGACAGTTTCCAAAAAGGTTAGTGCAGGTGGTGAAAAGAGGAAAAAGGTGATGCTTACCGTTAAATGAAGATGGATATGATAGAAAAATATGAGCGTGGCGTGGCCATCCGTGAACTGGCTCGACAATACGGCCATATAATGTCGGCGATCTCGATGGTCTTCCTCCGACCTTCGTTCGCCAGTCTTGTCAGTTAAGGTGACAATTATTATGATTGTAACATCGCCAAAAAATCGCCTGCTTCGTCAGGTTTCAATAATTTATTTCTGAACTTTTGCAACACAACATGCCTACTGTCCGGTTCAACTGAACATCAAAAGTGAACGTAAAAAGTCAGCGTAAGAGACACTGTCACATCAGCCACGCGGTGCGTTCAGGTATTCCACGCAAAACACATTTGCCACATTAGAACCCGATTCATTACATTATTTTTATTATTGTTATTGTACTATTATTCCTATTTTTATTTTTGTTTGGCTCTGTGTAATTGCTATTTGCAATAGTACCAGCAATATTAATAAGGATTTAGTGTAGGTTTTTGGGCTGTGGAATGAATTAATGGCATTATAATGTATTCTTATGGGACAATCCTGCTCGACAAACGACCATTTTGACTAACAAACAAGGTCCTGGAACGAATTAACTTCGTATGTAGAGGTACCACTGTATATTTTTTTAAAGATACTATGTTTTCATAATGTTATTTAAAATGTATTTTCTTCCATTCTAATTATACTATTTAAATAAGTTAAAGGGTACCACGGATAGAAACGCATGTGGCGGAAAACACAGACGACTGAAAAAGCAGTTTCAGCTGTTGCACTCCTCTTTAAAATTGCGGTATTTTAAGCCAAAACAACTGTTGTATTCGATAGAACAATATGTCTATATGCTGCCATAGCAGATTCTTGGCGCATTAAGCCCCCGAACTATTTTTAATTTGACCGTTTTACCCTGGAAACCCCAGTTTACGCTTTTGTTTTAACCTAGCCATAAAAAGAAGGTAAGTAATCATATTTATTATTCGAAATGTCTGTCATTTTTAGCTTAGAATCATTCATTGATGTCTAACATTTAGCTAAAAAAATATAACGACTTTAAAAAATTATTCAATTGAATATTTAAAACATTTAAACAAATTACGTCACAATGAAAAAATTGGTATCTGTAAATGGGTCACGGATATCTACCTCATAACTAACGCTTAATTGTATTTTTTTCGTTACTGTCGCATTTTCCCCAATATTTTAGATGATAAATATTCGATCCAAACAAAGAAAAAATGAAAAATAACATTTAAGAGGGTAAATGTATGAAAAAGAAAATCTCGACCACTCCTTATTGTCTGCGATTTCTGCATCGCGACCCTTTTTTCATTACCATGTTTCACCCATAAAATCCCCCCAAAATCCAGCTGTGGCTATTCACAGCTGTGTCTTGACACTCGGTGATACATGCTACATGGAGTTTTGGTGGGTTTGGTGGGTTTTGCTGTTTTGCCGTTTGAAGAACAAAATTTTTTTTTTTTTAAATGTTCTTCTGTTCAAAATTTTTCTTCCCCCAGAAAATTGAGATTTTAAGCTTTCCAATGATGTATCATACATGCTTATCAGACAATTTTGAAAGTTGGCCAAATTGGGGGTCTCAGAGCGGAACTTCAAGTCACCTGAGTGTTTTCCACCATGTAGTTCCTAAAAGATAAATGTCAGTACGAGTTATAATTATTTGATATTAAAAGCCCTCTTAATGCTTTCGTTTAAATTTAAAAAAAAAAATAAAGGAGTAGCTCGCCATTGTTGTTGACGTTGCTGGGCGGTGAAGTCACATGGCCACGCTTCACACTGTCACTCTTTAACTATGTAAGGTAGTGATTTAAATACACCACAAGGTGTCAATGGCGAGTTTTAAATTAAATGGAAAAGATCAAGCCAATGAGTGTGTTTTGTCCCTCAACTGACGCCACAGTTTCCTGTTTAGTGCGGGTCCATTGTGATTTACGTTCATTTGAGTGATGTCGTCACAACAAACAAGACTCCCGGTAATGGCTCCTAGCATCATAGTTTGTCTATTGTGACTAAATATTGCCGTCCAGTGTATTTATTGAGCTAAACGAGTTGCTAAAATGTTTGTAGTATGAGTATGTTTTATGTGTATTTTGAATATCTATTTTGATTGTGAATTTGTGAATGCCAGTTCTCTTCCCATTGTTGTTTAACTGTGTGAGAATAGAGCCTCATTAATAGATTAAAGCACTTTTCTTTTTGTGAACATTGTTTTGAGAGTTATGAATATTTTTTTGTTATATTTTCACTTTATGATACTTATGTTTGTTGTGAAGGAGTTGCCGAAGGCTACGAATCTGAACTTTGTCCACTCTTTCTCTCAGCTTTACACCCCACTGTGGATTAAAGGAAAACTACTGCGTCCATCAAGGGACAAAACGCATTCATTGGCTTGATCCCTAATTAATTTAAAACTTGCCACTGACACTTTGTGGCGTATTTAAATCACTACCTTACATACAAAGTGACACGTTTTTTTATATTTTTTTATTTCTTATTTTTTAAAAGATTGACACATGGAATTCCGCCAGCGTGGCCATGTGACGTCAACGCCCTGCGACGTCACAAAAATGTAGACCTATTATTTAAAATAATTTTACAAATTTTATTGAAACGAAAACAGGGGTTTTAACATCAAATCATTATAACTCGTACTAAGATTTATCTTTTAAGAACTACATGTCCTTCTATCCGTGGTTCCCTTTAAATATATATATATATTTTTTTCTTTTTTCTACAGATTATTTTCAAACACCGTTAATAACTGCTTTTATATACATAATTTTTTTATTTGCATCTACCTAACTCCAGCAGCTGCTGCATGTCAGATGACCGATTTGGGGGGTGGGGGGTGAATCAAAAGCAGCTGTAGCGCCCCCTGTTGTTTGAGTTTTAGACTATTTCATACGACTGTGCAGGAATGTTTAGTGGAAATATTAATAGAAATGGATAACTCTGCCAAGATCTAACAGTGACATTAATAAATAAATAAATAAATAAAAAAGGCAAAAATCAATCTTGTATTTCAGAGGAACACCATTAGACAACCATACTTTTATCGGGCCCATCTTTTATACTCCACTTCAAACTAACCAATCAGTTGAATTTTTCAACCCACATCTTCCGTCTTTCATGCCCGTTTTTATGTTGCCGAACTGCTTCTCCTTCACTTCCTCCCCAAAATCTCGCTTGTGTTTTTTACCAGTGAGTGTCCCCAACACTCATCGGATTGATTTGCTAACTCCACACGTTGCTCTCTTGTGTGCTCCACAGCCCATTAGCAATGCAGACTTCATCGTTCCCGTGGAGATTGATGGAACTGTTCATCAGGTACACGCTCACATGCATATTAAATACAGTTGAGTGCAGCAACTTTTTTTTGCTCCACCTCACAACAAGTAGGGGACAGTATGACTTCTATTCATTTTTATTTGTAGTAATTCATTTTGTTGACTTATGTATAATATTTTTGTTTGATTTTAGGCATTTTATTAAATTTAGAATTTTAGTTTTATTTAGATTTTATTTAGTTTAACATGTCATTTTGTTATTGAAAAGTTTAACTTATTTAATTACTTAATAGATATGTTATAGTTTGGGTTATTCACTATCATCTCTTGCATTTATACTTTTTATTATGTTATTTGTAGATTCTTATTTAGATTTTTTATTATTTAAATGTCTTGTAAAAAATTGCATTTATACACTAGTTTCTGTTATTTGCAATTCATGGTGTATACATTTGTATTGTCCTTCAAATGTAAATGATTTGTATTCATATATTTTCATTATTTCGTAATTATTTAGGTTTATGCCAAATTTTTAAATTGTGTGTTTACATTTTACATTATTGTTTCCATTCATGATTTTTTTTTTTTAATATTCTAAATGATAACTTTTAAAGTGTAGGTCGTAGTATTATGTAGTTGTATATTATTTTACCATTTTTAACGATCTCATGTTAAACTAAAATTATATTTATAAGGTAATTTTAATGTACATAATTGTTTGATTATTTTCATTGTAATGCTTCATATACTGTAGCTTTGTTTAACATTTTTCCAATTGCAATTCATTTAATGAATACATTTTCATCATTGTACATCATGAAATTTTATTGTGAAGTATCATTATTATTATAAGTTTCATTGTCATAAAATCATTAAATGAATTCGAATGTTTTGCGGCCCTCTGGAATCATCTGTGCTGAGTGTCGCCGCGACCCGGTTCAAGTAATCCAGGATAGGCTTTCTGCATCTAACTCGGCCTCTTCTTGATTACTTGAACTCGGAAGTGGCGGAATTCTTCGCAAATCCACACGGGACCACGACCGAGGAAATCTGAAATGCTGCAAAACCTGTCAATATTTCCATTAGTTCTCTGAAATCATGTCATGAATTGAATTTCAGGTGTACGTGCTGAAGAGGCCTCACGTGGACGAGTTCCTGCAGAGGATGGGAGAGCTCTTTGAATGTGTCCTCTTCACCGCCAGCTTAGCCAAGGTCGGCTCGTCCTTCAAATAGCCACATGAAATGAATCAAATGATGGAATGATGGTGTGTTTATGCAAAATTTCCCCTCACATTAATTAAGTCATTGGCTGCCATTTATGGCGATAGACATACAATCCAATTTGACTGGGATGGCTGGCAGCAATCATTCGATCAGTCAAAAATAAGATATTTACATGCCTAAAACTAGAACAAAGTTTACAGAACAAAGAGAAAATGTCCAGCCACCGCAAAAATGTCAAGAAAATCACAAGCACGATAGCTCAATTAATCACATTGGATGATTATTATTTTTTGTATTAATTCATCTATATTAACAAAATACTAGTGGTGCAACGGTTAATCGATTAATTCGATTAGGAAAAAGCTTCGAAACAAATTTCGCTCATTCGAGGATTAGTTTAGAGTCGCGTTGTAATGGTTTGCTTTGAAAGTGTTTGCATTTAGTTTTGTTCATTTGGATGGATTTACTGCCTTCGGGGCGGCTGGATCCAGCTGCTCCCTGTTAAGACCAACATAGTATGTTTTTGTTTGAGCTAATGTTATTTATGCATTCATTATTTAGTTAGAAGTATATTTTTTTCAGATTTTTGGTGGGAATATGTGTATATTGTTTAAAAAAAACTTAGCATTTTATAGCATTTAAGCTAACGGATTTTTGCTGTGCAATTTAGCCAAATGTTCTTTTCTTGTACTTCGATCCTCATTATTATTTCTTAAACCATTTGAGGCTTAGCTCAGGTATTTAAATTTTTTTTCTTGCGTGAAAGCACAATGCTGCATAGTTTGAAAAAACATAAAGGAGTTTTTATTTTTTATTTGCATTTAATGCTCTTTTGAAAGTGCAATCTTGGCAAGCAATCTCATCATCTGATTACTCGTTTATTTGAGTAATTATCCTAATTGATAGATTAATCGATAACTTAAATAAGCTGTATTTTCCGCACTATAAGACGCACCTAAAAGCCTTAAATTTCTTCAAAAGCCCACAGTGCGCCTTATAATCTGGTGCGACTTATATGTGAATTAATATTGAGCTGCTAAAGATCTTACAGCAACTCTGAGTGGAGCTCCATATAATGGATGCATAACGTAACCCCTAGCCTCTACTTTAGTGTCTATTCTACGCTCCTTATAATGCGGTGTGCCTTATATATGAAAAAAGTTTAAAAATAGCCCATTCATTGAAGGTGCGCCTTGCAATGCAGTGCGCCTTGTAATGCGGTGCACCTTATAGTGTGGAAGATAAGGTAATCCCGAAGGCTCATTATATATTTGTAGCCAACTTATCGGTAGTCATTTTGGTAATAGGCTTATATAGATACATACAGCATGTGTAGCCTTCATTATAAGGCTTTTAATTTTTGCGGCTCCAGACATCTTTGTTTTTTGTGGTCCAGTATGGCTCTTCCAACTTTTGTGTTGCCGAGCCCTGCCCTGACCAAATGGAGAGGCATTGTTTAAATAACTAGGTCCATCTAGTGTTAAATCTGAGAGTTGCAACTAGGAGTGGGAACCTCTTGTTACCTCACGATACGATACGATTTGCGATACAAAGCTCACGATAACGATGATCTGACGATATAGCGATACAACGATTATTGATACATTGGTCAGGAAATCATTCTAGGATATTCTTCAAAGAACTAATTAACAATAAAACAAGCTTCTGCTGTGAATTGGAATGAGTTTATCACTAGTAGACGTCCAATCCATTTGAACATTCCATTTGAACATTCGTTCATTCGCTGCCACTCTCCCACTTCAAATGGATTGAACGTCTATGGCCATCAGTGGCAGCCTCTGCCAGGCAATGAGATAATTTTGGGCCATTTAAGGACATTTACCTGTTGATTTTCAGTAACTTCCTGTCGATTTTGGGGTATTTTATCGGTCACTCCTGTTTATTTTGAGTTACAGAACAGAAAGTGACCTGGGAATCACCCAAATGAATAGGCAGTGACTCAAACTCAACAGGAAATGACCTGTAAATGCCTTAAAATGAACAGCAAGTGACCTGTAAATGCCCCGAAAATCAGACCGAATGACTTTGAAAGCTCTGGTTTTGGATGAACGAAGGTTCCCAGTCTAAATGGATTGGGATTGATGGTTATTTTTTTATTTATTTTTTTTTAAACATTGACACCTTGATAAATTATTATAGATATTTTGTCACACCCCTAGTTGCAACAGAATTTAGGTTGAACTCGAGTTTCTTGTGCAGTCAATATTCAGTGATATCTATCATCACTTGCCAATAAAATCACCAATAAAAACCTGTCAGCAGGTCGCTGTAGTTATGAACTGAAACAATTACATTACACTCAACAAGTATTTATCAGTGGAATAATACTAGTATTTTGCCAACATATGGTGTCAACATTATGATCATTTTTTTAGAACCATCCTGAAAAATCCTTATCACTTCTGAGCCAGGAATCCTTGCCGAGAGCAGGGCAAAGTGTGAAATGTAGTTGAATGATTTGAAAAGGAGAAGGTAGCACCACCTGGCGGACAAAATATAATCCACCTCTCCAGTTCTGTTGTGGGAAGAGGCTTGAAAATGATGCAAAATGTCCTCCGTGTGTTGCGTTTTCAGTACGCGGACCCCGTGGCAGATCTACTGGACCGTTGGGGTGTCTTCCGCGCTCGTCTCTTCAGGGAATCCTGTGTGTTCCACAGAGGAAACTACGTCAAAGACCTCAGCCGGCTGGGTCGCGAGCTCGCCAAGGTCATCATCGTTGACAACTCGCCCGCCTCTTACATCTTCCACCCTGAGAACGCTGTGAGTCCGCCAGATTTCTTTGCCAATGCTTTCCGCACGCAGTGATTAAACAAAGGGTCTCATTTTCAGGTGCCCGTGCAGTCGTGGTTCGACGACATGGCGGACACGGAGCTCCTGGAGCTCCTCCCCATCTTCGAGGGCCTCAGCAAGGAGGACGACGTTTACAGCCTCTTACAGAACCTGAGGGACAGGTAGCAGGGAGCGGACCCCCGCAAACCCCCCACCTGACCGGGGGTCTCACTCCCCTAAAGACTCTGTGTACATACTCCATGTTTCTAATACTTCAAACAAGTACTTTTTCTATCAAAGTCATATTTTAGTTACCGGAAAAATAATTTTGTTCCAGAGTGGGTGACTTTTTTTTGTTTTTGTTTTTTTGGGGGGGGACTTTCTCGTGCAAAATTGTTACTTTATCTTCTCTTTCAGAATGAAGTGCCTTCATTACTGTGCTGGTTTCCTCGTGTCGAGTAGGGAGCGCACTTTGTTACTCCAATACCACCCCCTCAAAAAACAAAAGTATAAGCCAAGCGCTAATCTGAATTATTGCCATACTATTTAATGAGAAAATCGGATTTCGTTGGATTCAATTAATGACGCGTTGCCGTTTTGAGTGATTTCTGTTCTTTCCAATGACGGAACATCAGCATCCACTGATTCAATGTTGAGAAAAAATATATTGATTAGCATAGATGATATGAAATTCTATTTATTGGGGGGGGTCAGTAAAGGGTTCTGGTGCATAGTAATATATTGAAAGAAAAAAATTATAAATCCAAAAGGTACTGTACAACATGATTAAAGCTGCAAGTTTGCACACACTCATTTTGTGTCAGTGTGTCTTGTTGTGGAAGACTTGTCATATGTCATGTTGGGGTAGACAATAAGGTAAATTAGCCACTGTCCCAGAGGGCCAGTGGCTTTTGAAGTTCACTGGCCCCACTATCCAAACCACTGGCAGTTCTTGATCACATTAATCACGAAAAAGAACAATTTGCTTGAATAACATTTATTTATTTGAGGTAGATTTAATGAACAGTGCAGCAAAACTGCAAAAACGCGAAACAAGTGCTAAATTATCAGATTCCAATTTAATAGTCACATCCATAATTATTCCATAATCACTCCAGCAGTGTTGTTTTCGTCAACGATGACGATAACGCAAATATTTCGTCAACGAACACTTTTTTTCATGACAATGACGAGACGATACCAAGCGTGTTTTGGGAGACTTAAACATAACGTGACGAATGCCAGTTTTCGTCTGACGAAACGAGAACGAGACCAAAATTCGCAATAGTTTCCGTCACACGTTAACAATGTGTGATATTTTAATGTGTTGTTAGCGTTCATCATAGCAGTGTCCGATTGTGTCACTCATGTGACGTGCTGCGCCTCCATGCAGATTTGTTTTCTTATCTTAGCCAAAAAGAATATGCAATGTCACTTTAGCCTTTAAGGTTTAGGCTGAGTTTAATCACACACTAAATATAACTCGTGGTGTTTGCATAGCATTCGCGTTAGCATTCGGCTAATGCTAACGGCGCGCGTCCTCTTTAACTCTCGCACAATTTTTTACACACAGTTCGTGGCATCCAGGTGGGTATAATTAATTGAAAATAATGTACTGTTTTCCTGGTGAGTCTGTATTATCACCAAGTAGGCGTTGTCCTTGTAGACGCTACAATATGTGCTTTTCTGTCAATCGAAATAGTCGGAAACATTTATTTATTTATTTTTGGATTGAAATAAAATATTTTTTATTTTATATACGAATTTTTTTTTTAGTAAACGTTGACTAAAATTAGACGAAATTAGTCTTGAGTTTTCGTCAACAAAAACTAGACGAAGACCAACACATTTTGGTATGACTGAAATATGACTAATACTAGTAAGTATTATTGTCAAAAAGACGAAAATTCAAGGGACAACACTGCACACCAGTATACACGAATTAACTCAAATCGACTCCACTGATCACTTAAAGCGGAAGTTCCGAATTTTTGACATTAGGCTTAATCTTGGGAGTTACTTATTTTAGTCATTATTTTATTATTTTTATTTCAGGGCTCCGGAGTGGCTAAGCTAGCGCGAGTCAATGGTCCCTTAGCATGCCAATAAAAAACGATATTCACAGATCGAACATAGTCAAATAAATTCAAAATACAGATCGTTGTTCAAAATACCCATGCGGCCAGAACAATGTCACACCAAACGTCTTTTTTTTTTTTTTTTTTTTAAGATGCGTAATGCGACCACAATATGGAAGAGTGCTTCGGCGACTCGACTCGTGCTCATGCTACATTCAAGGAAGGTGGGAAATCGGACTTCTCCTACTTGGATGGTACCAGTTGCGTTCCAAGCGCTTTTTTATTTTGGCCATCAAAAGACACGTTGACCTCCACCAAACATGGCTTCTCGTAAGCGATCAAATGGTGGAGGAAAAACGACAGCTAAGGTAGATAGACCACATTGTAAACTGCCTTTTTTAGTTTTACTGTTGACGGGCTATTACTATTTACTGACGGCTTTTCGATAGGCAGCGCATTTTGTCAAGTGGCGTCGGATTGAAGCAACTTGTGAAGTCAGGGTACTTTTTTTATGACTTTGCGACCAGTTCGAGTGGCGTTCCAATGATATTTATCCTGGTCGGAGGTTGGAAAACTCCCATTTCCCACCTTCCTCGAATGCAGCATCAGTCTACGGATTCTTGATTGAAGAACGGCAAGATAGTGAAACGTGCATTTAGAGGCTGTGGAAACAGACAGAAGAAATGGGCAAATGGGAAAATGAGAGACACAAATTCCTAATGAAAAACAACGAACAATGCAAACTGTGGATAATTAAGAAATCAAAGAAATGACTAAGGCAGTTATGGCTTACGATTTTCAAGTTAGACCATCGTTATGACATTTTCTCCGTCGGCACACGGATGAATTGTTATATTCACATGTTGTGTTCATACAACAGATTTCCTACTTGTTAACTTTTCTCTGCACAGTAAATCTTGTTTTTTGTCTCATCATAGCTGAGCCAATTCCAGCGGTCTCACCACCGGGTCTGAAACTTTCTCTCCCTTTTCTTTTCCTACTTGATTTTGCGTTCCCTCAACTCCTCCAGTGACTTTTTTTTTTTTTTTTTGAGTGGTCTTTTTCTTACCCGGTGCTTGGCCGGGTGCTTTGAGTTTCAGAAACATGTCATCTTGTAGTATAACGTTAGGTGGGTAGAAATACTGACAATCAGCAGCAATGTATGCTGTAAGGTTGTCTTTGATCGGGATTGCGTAACATTATTTAAATACGGAACCACTGGGAATTAATGTGAAATAAGACCTTTTTTTCTTTTTCTTTTTTTTTTCTTTTTTTTTTTAATCGGTGCATTATTTTTACTGGCCCACAGAGCCAGTGGATGGAGTATTCTCATGGCCCTGACGGTTTTAAACATACGTCCGGGCAGGGCCGCCCTAGCCTATACGCAGACTATGCAGCCGCTTAGGCCCCTGACCACTAGGGGGCCCCCAATCTGGCAATTGTTTAATTTATATTCTATTTTGTTTACTGCAGTTTGCTTTATTTGACTTTTGTGAGTTTTGATACTTGATTACAAGCTTGAAAAAATAAAAGTTCATCCTTCTTTTTTTTTTCTTTTAGAAAAAGGTTTGGCACTATCTACTGTAAGTACTGACAATCATTTGGGGTGAGAAGTTTGAAGTATGCAGTGCAACAAAATCTGATTAATATACAAAATATGGATGTATGGGTTGGATTGCATGTATGGGTTTCACAGTAAACTGTGACGAAATGGTGGGCCAAAAATATGGGCCCCTTTGCATTATTTTGCTTAGGGCCCCCAAATGGCCTGGGCCGGCCCTGCGTCCGGGCCATTTATATTGTCGACCCCTGTATCACTACTTTATTCTTATATGATTGAGATTTTATTTTTTTTTTTCGAATTATGTCATTTAATGGAGCGTTATTATCATAAAACTATGAATAATCTGATATTACAGAAATATTAACGCAATTGTTCTTTTTTGGAAAATTTTTGCATTTTTCTGATTATAATATTCCAACTTTATGATAATAGCACTGTTCTAAAAATTCCAATTTTTGGCTCAGATTTGTCCCTTATTTAAAGAACATCTATTATTTCTATTCAATATTCAAAGTGAGCATCCGTTAGCGGTATTTAAATCTGCATATCGTTTAATACACATTTTTGTGACGTTTTATATATTTTTTGGTCTGATAAAACGGAGACCATTAGGCAGCATTAGAGCTTAAGTGCTTATTTGGACAGCGACAATATGCTCTTCGAAACATGAACCCATGGTAATGCAGAATGTCCATAATCAAGGATGGCGCTGCAAGCCGCCTAAATCAAATGGATGTCAAGTGGTTAATGTGCAACCCAGAGGAGCTTAGGCTCCTCATGTGATATGCCTGGTGAACTTTTAGCTTTGGCTCTGCTGAGCCTATTGTTTTTTTTTTCAGCCCTCTTATTGTGCAGGCTTTTCATTTTTTGCCTCAGAAATGAAGTGAATGCATCATCATGGTCGCAACTTTGGAGGCAGCGTCCAAATCAATGAAGGTATGGCTTTTCCATTATTTAGGGCGTTTCATTTGAAAGTGGTGACTTTGAATCAAATTTACATTGTGACTTCACATCAGTGGTGGATGAAGTGAAGATGAAGGTTTTTTTTTGTTTTTTGTTGTTTTTTTAAGTAAAAGTACAGATACAGGTGCAAAAAAATTAAGTAAAAGTTTAAAGTAAAAAAAAGTATTTTCTGATGCAAAAAATTAAATATACAGTGTGTATATATTTGATATTCAATACATAGCTTTCAGAGAGTCAGTATTCAAAGAAAGAACCAGAAAATCAATTGACCGCTGTTTTATTTAAAACTGTGCAGAATGGTGAAACAAACAAGCAATAAAATTGACTGCACTGTAAACAGAAGCTTAACAAGCACAAAAACTCCAAAATTTACAGTCGTTGCTTATATATATATAGCGGTAAACACAGGCAAGGCTGAAAAAGCAGTTTCTGCTCTCGCACCCCTCTATAAAATAAACTGCTGTATTTTAAACCAAAAGAACTGTTTTGTCTGAAAGAACAATATGTCTATATGCTGCCATAGTAGATTCATGGTGCATGAAGTCCCCAAACTATTTTTAATTTGTCCATTTTACCCTGAATTCCCCCGTTTACAGACGTCGCGCAACCGCTTTTGTTTCAACCCAGCCATAAAAAGAAGGTAAGTAATTTATTATTCAAAATGTCATTTTTTGCTTATAATCATTAATTGATGAATATTTCGTTTAAAAAAAAAAACGACTTAAAAAATTATTTACTCGCATATTTATTAAGTTTTAAACAAATTACGTCACAATCGGCCCGATTTCCGATCACGTGATCGGATTGGGAACATCCCTGATTTATATAATTCTGTTTAATCCAGGCTTGTTGTATATGAAACGGATGCAGGATCTGCACACTTGCTGCTTTTATGAAGTAAAACATTTACATGTAAAACCTAGCGCTGTCAAAATTATCGCGTAAACGGGCGGTAATGAATTTTTTTAATTAATCACGTTAAAATATTTTACGCATGCGCGGAACGATCCACTCATGCATTGCCGCGAACAGACTACAATGGCACCCTTTTATGTATATTGAGACCTAAGTGGCAGAGACAAGTGAGTGGAGTGGACACAGGCATTTATTGGAGCCGCGCTATTTATTGGTATAAGCTTTGGCATCTCTTCCACAACAATGACAGGAGATGATCTTTTTCTTAACACCCTGTATTGAACACAACGCAGAGAAGATATACCATTTGCAGCCACCACTGACAGTTATGGCTGGCCAACTTCCCATCATGCATTTGGGCAGTTAAGAACAGTTAAGTCGCTACAGTATCATTTAGTGAAAGCACAACAAAAATAATATTCCTATCTCTCTCAAAAAAAAAAAAAGTTCACAAAAAGATAAGCGCTCAATGCAAAAAGAACTGGCATTCCCAATCAAAATAGCTATGCAAAATAATACTCAGACTTTGGTCAAACTCTATTCAAACATTTCGTTTAGCTCAACAAATACAGTAGGTGGCAATATTTAGTCACAATATACAAACTATCAAAATTACTATAACTTGTAATTAGGGCTGTCAAAATTATCGTGTTAACGAGTGGTAATTAGTTTTTTAAATTAATCCCGTTAAAATATTTGACGCAATTAACGCACAAATGCCCCGCTCAAACAAATTAAAATGACAGCACAGTGAAAGGTGTACTTGTTGTTTTTCGGAGTTTTGCCGTCCTCTGCTGGCACTTGGGTGCGACTGATTTTATAGGCTTCAGCACCCATGAACATTGTGTAAGTAATTATTGACATCAACAATGGCTGGCTACTAGATTATTTTTCGACTGAAAAATTTACAAATTTTATTAAAACGAAAACATGAAGAGGGGTTTTAATATAAAATTTCTATAACTTGTGCTAATATTTATCTTTTAAGAACTACAAGTCTTTCTATCCATTGATTGCTTTAACAGAATTTTAATGTTAATGCCATCTTGTTGATTTATTGTTATAATAAACAAATACAGTACTTATGTACCGTATGTTGAATGTATATATCCGTCTTGTGTCTTATCTTTCCATTCCAACAATAATTGACAGAAAAATATGCCATATTTTATAGATGGTTTGAATTGCGATTAACTGCGATTTATTACGATTAATTAATTTTTAAGCTGTAATTAACTCGATTAAAAATTTTAATCGTTTGACACCCCTACTTGTAATTCTTAAAAGATAAATGTGAGTCTTCCTATCCGTGGATCCCTTTCACAGAAAGAATGTTTATAATGTTAATGCCATCTTGTGGATTTATTGTTATAACAAAAGAAATACAGTACTTATGTACAGTATGTTGACTGTTTATGTCCGTCTTGTGTTTTTCTATTCCAACAATAATTTACAAAAAAATATGGCATATTTTAGAGATGGTTTGAATTGTGATAAATTACGATTAATTAATTTTTAAGCTGTGATTAACTCGATTAAAAATTTTAATCGTTTGACAGCCCTAGTAAAAACAGAACAAAAACAAAAAAACAATTGCACATCCCGCGATGCGACTATTTTACATGTAAACAATGTGATGGTGACGTTCAAACGAAATATTGTGCAGCCCTAGTTCAGGGAGATATGTAGCTGGATATTCTTTTCCAAGTTACAATGAGCAATAAGTGTATTTCATACAATGGAATCATCAGTCACGTGGAAAACAAATGTCTCCCCCTGTGGAATATCAATCAAATGTTCAAATTCTCCAGTTATCATTATAAATATTCCATTTTCATAGTTAGACAGTGTTTTCTTTTGTATAGCTTGCGTTTTTGCAGCGCCTCCCCGTGTATGAATGACGTGACAGGAAATTACAGGTGTGTTCAGGGAGTGGGCGTGGAAGTAAATACACTTCACACACATTCATTCAAAGCACATCAGGTAGAGCCAGTGATTTTTTTTTTTACCTGTACAGCTTCTAAGACAAAAAGGTAGGTTTGTCTTTTACTCATTTGCAAAGAGTACACAGTGTTTTTCATTGGCAGTGCTGTATATTCATAGTAATACTTCTATGGTAAGTACATTTGGATTGATTTATAATTGTAGCGGCAGAGTTGGCAGGTTTGTGTCAGTTAATTGAATTGAAACCCGTCCTGCCTGTTGCATGAATATGGTAGATTGTTTTTTATTTGTTCATTATGCTTTCAATGATATCAGCTTACAGTCCCAGCTGCTGTTCTTTTGTGTGCGCTAACAGTTAAGGTAAACACCACTTAATGAAAAGCCGCGCTTTATTGTTGACATTGCTATTGTGGACTTAGTGTATTCCCCTGGGAACAGAAAGTGGAAAGCAGTATACAGTAAGTATGTATGTACGCAAGTTCATTTTTTAATAGGGGCTTTTATACTGTGTACATATCAATGTTTACATGTATGATGCTTATATGTGTGTGTATAAAGGCATCTCAATACGTGTAAATGTATGTCTTAAACACATAGGCAAAAGAACAAATTCATGCCAAATTCTACAATTATTAACAGGGCTTATAACCTTTACAACTTAGTCTAAACATAGATAAACTCATTTCGAGGGCAATTAAAAACAAACAATTCAGATAATTTGGCTGCAGAAATTTGCACACCCTTTAAATAATGAGACTATTGCAGCATTATGTCAAATGTCAGGAAAGTTTGGGGTACTTAAAAAGTTGGCAAGTTTTTGCTGACCCGGCTTTATCATGGGTTTGACAGCCAAATCTCCATTTATAAGAGGGTGTGCACATATGTGAAACCATATAATCTCAGTATTTTTTTCCTCCCACCCCATTATTGAGTTGTATAGGTTATAGGTCATATTAGCTGTAGAAAGATTTGTAAATGATTCATCTGTGAATCAGTTTTTATTGCCACAAAATCTGACTTTTGGATTGGGGTGTGTAGAGTTTTTATAGAATTAATGGTATATATGCGAAGTTCTTAAGTTATTAAATAACTTGTATCCATTACTTTTAGCATTGCTTCTTATCATATAATTTCACTTGGTGTCATTTATGCCTTTTTTTTATGATATGATAACAGTTCAGCACACTATGATCCTAATGAAGGCGTGTCTGAGATGACCTCATCTCACCCTTACTTTCTCAGAATGGTGATGCAATATGCCACATTCTAGCTGGCGCATTTGCGTTGACTTTGCATTGAGTGCCGTTGCTTATCGAGGTTGCGATCACGAGCGAGTTGAGCAGTCATTAGTGACAATCAGAAGGTTTAATGCTTTACTACAACCATCTGTTCATGCCGGAGAATGATGATAATGGTAAGGTTGGACTAGAGCGGGGCTCAGCAACCCGCGGCTAGTGGCTCCCTGGAGCTTTTTAAAAAATGTTTGAAAATGGAAAAAAGACGCGGGAAGAAATTAGTTTTATATGGTTTTTGTAGGAGCACAAACATGACAAAAACATTCTTTTAATTCATTAATATTGTAATGAAGTTGAGGCGGCATCGTACAACTGAGTAGTCACATGGTGTGTCATTCTCTATAGAAACTGCAGGGAAAATAAACATTTACGGTATTTTCCGCATAATAAGGCGCATCAGAGTATAAGACGCACCTTTGATGAATGGCCTATTTTAAAAACGTTTTCATGTATAGGGCGCACTGCATTATAAGGCGCAATAGTAGTATTAGTAGTCGTAGTAGTGGTTGGCATTGCGTTATGCATCCACAAGATGGAGCTGAGCTAAATGGAATGTCACGCCATGATTAACCAATATTGATCCATTTATAAGGCACATCTGATTATAAGGTGTACTGTCAGCTTTTGAGAACATTGAAGGCTTTCAGGTGCGCTTGATAGTGCAAAAAATCCAGTAATTATTAAGGCTGTCAAAATTATTGCGTTAACGGGCGGTAATTAATTTTTTAAATTAATCACGTTAAAATATTTGACGCAATTAACGCACATGCCCCGCTCAAACAGACTAAAATGACAGTACATTGTAATGTCCGCTTGTTACTTGTTTTTGGGTGTTTGGCGCCCTCTGCTGGCGTTTGGGTCCAACTGATTTTATGGGTTAGTACCATGAGTGAGCATGGTGTAATTATTGACATCAACAATGGCAAGCTACTAGTTTATTTTTTGATTGAAAATTTTACAAATTTTAATAAAATGAAAACATTTAGAGGGGTTTTAATATAAAATTTATATAACTTTTACTAACATTTATCTTTAAAGAACTACAAGTCTTTCTATCCATGGATCGCTTTAAGAGAATGTTAATAATGTTAATGCCATCTTGTTGATTTACTGTTATAATAAACAAATACGGTACTTATGTACCGTATGTTGAATGTATATACTGTATCTGTCTTGTGTCTTATCTTTCCATTCCAACATTAATTTACAGAAAAATATGGCATATTTTATAGATAGTTTGAATTGCAATTAATTACGATTAATTAATTTTTAAGCTGTAATTAACTCGACTGAAAATTTTAATCGTTTGACAGCCCTAGTAATTATGAAAGGTCATTATGTATTGGTAGTAATTGGCTAATTTAGCTAAGATAGATACATACAACATATGTTTCCTTCATTATTAAGCTTATATAAGGCTTTTAATTTTTTGCGGCTCCAGACGTATTTGTTTTTTTTTTTTTTCCCCAATATGGCTCTTTCAACATTTTGGGTTGACGACCCATGGACTAGAGCAAAGAAAAAGTGACACTGTCACTGGTGAAACACTACCCCCAAAAAAGTTGTATTATTACAAATTTGGCAAATTTCTGAAATGGAAGCAAATATAACATTTTATTTGGATTTTCATAAATAAAAATTCCAGCTATTTTCACGAAAGGCTGATCTTGTAATCATGTAACTCTTGTAACAGTCTCATATTATGGTATAAAATTCTGGCTTTGTTTTTTGCATTTTAACCAAATATTTTTAGTATTATTATAGTTTCAGCATTCAAAATTCTTGAACTATCCCTAACCCCCCCACACCCCACAAAAATACCAACTCAACTACAGAAATTTTGGCACTATAAGGCACACCTGACTATAAGTCGCCACCCACCAAATGTGACACGAAAACGGCATTTGTTCATTGATAAGCCACACTCAACTATTAGCCACAGCTGTCCTCACCGTATTATGGAATATCTAAACCAAAGATATTAACCGGTAACACTTTATTTGACAGCGGCACCATACGACTGACATAAGGCCAAATGAACCACCATGAAGCTTTGAACCAATTGGCTGCAAAGCTTTATTGGTTCAAGAAGTTTCATTTGCCCATCACTGCTCCCTTGGGGGAGACGGTTAATCTCTGCTGCCACCTGTTGTCAACACTGTTGTTGTCCAATATGCCTTCTAGCATGCATTGCAGCGCAACAGATATGAATAACAATCAAAATTCATGTTCTGTGCTAATTATTTACTCAGTTACTGTTCCAGTTGTTTCATTAATTGCTAGTAATGGTATTTGGTAACACTTTATTTGACAGTGGTGCCACAAGACTGTCATTAGACAATCATAATTATGACATGACACTGTCATAAGCATTAATGAATGCTTGTAACATATGTCATTTAGAGTTATCCGGCAAATGATCGAACTTTTGAATGGATATAAAATATCCAGTATGGACATAGATGGAGTTAGTGACATAATTTGCCAGATGAAACTTAATGCTTATGACAGATGTCAGTGAGTAATGCCCATGATAGTGTCTTGTCATAATTATGACGTACTAATGACAGTCAACGCCGTTGTCAAATAAAGTGTGACAAAATACCATAACTAGCAATTAATGAAACAACAGGAACAGTTACTGAATAAATAATTTTCACAGAATATGAATTTTGATTGTTATTTACAGCTGTGGCGCTGCAATGCATGCTAGGAGGCATGAGTTACCTCTTAACCCAAATAAATCAACAAATAAGCCGCACTGGACTGTAAGCCACAGGATTCAAAATAAAGGAAAAAAGTAGCGGCTTATAGTCCGAAAATTACGCTAAAGATGTTACAGCATTATTTTTATTACCGTTACAAACATGAAACCAGGTTATCACAAAATTGTTTTTTATATTGCTGTATTGTAACTTTACACTGTATATACAACATTCAGAAAATTTAAATTTTCTTTTTACATGTGATATTAAAATCTTTTCACATAAATTTCGACATGATTCATTTCGGGAATTTACTGTGTAAAAATACAAGTTTATTCTGGTAGCATTCATGAATATTCTTGTGAAATATATGTATATCCCATACAATTGCAAAACCTAATCTGGCATAAACCAAATGATATTAAATATAATTCATGTGTGGTTCAGTCCACAGTACACGTTATGATGAATGAGACCAATAAGGATGCCTTTAGGAGTGTCAACAGAAAGCCCGGCTTGCAGATATGGACCATTAATGTGAGTCATCCTAGAAAGCAAACATCAACCTCCTTTTTTTTAATTTCATTTGAAGATTTTACAATTTGTACTTCTTTTTTTTCAATATCCAACAGAAGCTGCAAATGGTGCCCGTGCCGTCCCATAGTTTTGGCAACTTCTTTGAGGGCGATTGTTATATTGTTCTACATGTGAGTACTTAAAAAAAATCGAAGAGTGAAGTGATGCACTTTCTCGTCTCTAAATGTTTTTTTTTTTTTTTTTTTTTAGAATTTTTTTATATGGTGCCATTGTGTCCCCAGTATAGGTTAAGGTGTATTTTTACTAAATACTAAAATAATAAAAATAAAATAAAATAAAAATATTTACTAAATTTACTTCTGGTAAAGGGTTGATATGGAATTTTGCTATGTCCCCAGTGTGTCTCATTCAAATTCAGTCTATAAAATAACTTAATATACAGTGGGGCAAATAAGTATTTAGTCAGCCACTAATTGTGCAAGTTCTCCCACTTGAAAATATTGCAGAGGCCTGTAATTGTCAACATGGATAAACCTCAACCATGAGAGACAGGATGTGAAAAAAAATCACATTGTTTGGTTTTTAAAGAATTTGCAAATCATGATGGAAAAAAAAGTATTTGGTCTATACCAGTGCTTCTCAATTATTTTCTGTCACGCCCCCCCAAGGAAGACGTAAATGTTTCGCGCCCCCCCAAACTCTCTGCCGCCACTGTAAATATTATCATTTGTCTATAAAATTACTATTATAAATACGCATCTGCCTAACATTGTCCTTTTTTTCTAATAAAGAAAAAAAGTAACATAGATCAACTTATAATAAAGTATAACTTTATTAACATTGTTTTGTTTGTAACAGAGAATACTTGACGTGCATCAATTTGCCTGAATTTAAAAAAAAAAAAATCACATCCAAACTAAAAAATACACTCAAGGTACATTTTTGACCATTTGATACAGAAAAATAAAATGTAATAAAATCAGTAAATAATACCAAATTAAAATTGATTAGAAACATTCACTCATGAGGACAATGTGCCAAAAAATTTGACCGAAAAAACAAATCTGAATAAAAGGGGGAAAAAAGTGTCCTTGAACAGGACAGTTTTTATTTTTGCTGCTCACAGTATTTACCTCCTTTGCAATGGTGTGGAGTTATTTTGCAATTAGCATGCTAACAATGCTCACTGGCTTACTGATATAACACTGACAAAGCAGGATGATTGTTGGCAATATTCGGCACGTTTTCACTGAAAAAATCAAGCGGCTTAACAATGAGATTGGGGTCTAATGTCTTTAAGTGGCGTCTTAATCGATTTGGCTTCTTGCTGTCTGCTATAATTATTTTTAGACACAGTAAACAGTGGTCTTTCATCATCACCCACTGTATTAAAAGTCAAAGCTAAAAGGCAAACTGCACGAAAAAAGCGCATTCACGGCGACCGAGGTAGAACCGTAGGTGAGGGCAGTCGTCGTGACGATCCCAAGCCGAAAATGGCACTTCTCGGGCGGCGACGTGAGAACCAGACAAAACAGTGGGTCGCTGCGTGAGTGAGTCCGGTCGGAAAACGGCTTTCGAAAACGGCGGTGGCACACTGCTCTTCATATCTGTTGTCTGTGTGTGCTGAGTGCTCTTCCTTAGTTCAAAAATACTGCGCGCACTCTGAAAATGAGAGCGCCACTGCCACCTACTGAGTGGATGTGCAAGTACACTTTATTCCAGTACGGCAAAAAAAAAAAAAAAACATGTTCCCCGAGGTCACATGCGCCCCCCCTGGCATTGCTCTGCGCCCCCCCAGGGGGGCGCGCCCCACTATTTGAGAAGTACTGGTCTATACCAAAAGTTCATCTCAATACTTTGTTATGTACACTTTGTTGGCAATAACGGAGGCCAAACGTTTTCTGTAACTCTTCAAAAGCTTTTCACACACTGTTGCTGGTATTTTGGCCCATTCCGCCATGCAGAGCTCCTCTAGAGCAGTGATGTTTTGGTGCTGTCGTTGGGCAACACGGACTTTCAACTCCCTCTGCAGATTTTCTATGGGGTTGAGACCTGGAGACTGATGAGGCCACTCCACTGCACGAGGCTGGGAAGACTGAATCTGCAATAGGTAAAACGCTTGGTGTAAAGAAATCAACTGTGGGAGCAGTTATTCGAAAATGGAAGACATACAAGACCACTGATAATCTCCCTCGATCTGGGGCTCCATGCAAGATCTCACCCCGTGGCGTCAAAATGATAACAAGAACGGGGAGCAGAAATCCCAGAAGCACACGGGGGGACCTAGTGAATGACCTACAGAGAGTTGGGACCACAGTAACAAAGGCTACTATCAGTAACACAATGCGCCGCAAGGGACTCAAATCCTGCACTGCTCGACGTGTCCCCCTGCTGAAGAAAGTACACTTCCAGGCCCGTCTGCGGTTTGCTAGAGAGCATTTGGATGATCCAGAAGAGGACTGGGAGAATGTGTTATGGTCAGATGAAACCAAAATAGAACTTTTTGGTAGAAACACAGGTTCTCTTGTTTGGAGGAAAAAGAATACTGAATTACACCATACCCACTGTGAAGCATGGGGGTGGAAACATTATGCTTTGGGGCTGTTTTTCTGCAAAGGGACCAGGACAACTGATCTGTGTAAAGGAAAGAATGAATGGGCCCATGTATCGAGAGAGTTTGAGTGATAATCTCCTTGCATCAGCAAGGGCATTGAAGATGAGACGTGGCTGGGTCTTTCAGCTTGACAGCTTGATCCCAAATACACAGCCAGGGCAACAAATGAGTGGCTTTGTAAGAAGCATTTCAAGGTCCTGGAGTGGCCTAGTCAGTCTCCAGGTCTCAACCCCATAGAATATCTGCGGAGGGAGTTGAAAGTCCGTGTTGCCCAACGACAGCCCCAAAACATCACTGCTCTAGAGGAGATCTGCATGGAGGAATGGGCCAAAATACCAGCAACAGTGTGTGAAAAGCTTGTGAAGAGTTACAGAAAACGTTTGGCCTCTGTTATTGCCTACAATGGGTAAATAACAAAGTATTGAGATGAACTTTTGGTATTGACCAAATACTTATTTTCCGCCATGATCTGCAAATAAATTTATTTAAAAATCAAACAATGTGATTTTCTGTTTTTTTTCTGTTTTTTTTCCACATTCTGTCTCTCATGGTTGAGGTTTAACCATGTTGACAATTACAGGCCTCTCTAATATTTTTAAGTGGGAGAACTTGCACAATTAGTGGTTGACTAAATACTTATTTGCCCCACTGTAAGTATCAATATAAGGGAAAATTTTTTTTTTTTAATGTTATTATCCTTTATCATTGCTGTTTTAAAATTGAACTATATTCTTTAATTGGGGAAAAAAAATTCTGTTTATCCACAGTGACACTGTCCACTCTGTTGTGTTAGTGCCGTTTCCAACTAGCTGCAGCCTATTGTGAAGTGTTCAGCGGCAACCCATTGTGCATGTAGGAGCCGACTCCTCGGTGAAAGTGAGTGGTGGACGGCTGTTTTGGGTGTAACGGGAGGTTTGAATTAATTTGCGCTGAGAGACGAGGCCCAAAATACAGCCTTGCTCTAGTTTCAGATCACCGTGCGCATTCAATAGCAGAGGGGCAAGCGTACTTATATCTGTGCTATCAGGCAGTTTCGGAGGACGGATACACGCAAATCACGGCCGACGAAACCTTGATAAATGCGCTTTTTGTAATAGGAAAAGTCGCTGTTTTCTTGTGCAAAAATAAGTGCTTTGTTGTTTGGGACAATAGTAAATTGGGAAAAATGAAAAATCAGATTTTGCAGTTTTATGAAGTACGTTTAATGTGATTGATCATAATGTTTCCTCTCCCTTAAAGCTATATATCAAAGAAATTAATTGAATCATTTCAAAAGGTTTATTTGTAAAATGATAGATTTCTCATCAAGTGTCTAGACTCTAGAGGCATTTTAGTTACCATGCTAGCAAAGCTAGGCTGAGGGCTAACTTTAGTACAAAATGTCCCCTATGTTAGTTTCCACTATGTTAAGTCCAAATGGCACCCTATAAAAAAATGACCCAAATGTGATCTTTAAAAAAAACACCAAACTTAATGTATATGTGACGGTGTGCACCCACTACACTTTGTGATTTAACCGTTTTGACCAACCAGATGAGTCAGAACATGGGCACGGCCGACATCCACTACTGGATTGGTAAGGCGTCGTCACAGGATGAGCAGGGTGCGGCAGCCGTCTACGTCTCTCAGCTGGACGAGTACTTGGGGGGTGCGCCGGTGCAGCACAGGGAGGTGCAGGGATACGAGTCTCCTCGCTTCAAGAGCTACTTCAAAAATGGCGTCATGTGAGTCTATAATGTCAGATAGTATTCAAGATGGCCATGCCATTTTGATATTTAGTGGCTTTAAAGCAACACTAGATAGCTTTTCAACCTTTATAAAATATTTCCATAACATTTGTGATAATATGTCGACTGACAACGAGTTGAATGAAATCTTTAGGGGGTCTGTGTCGCTTTCACCAGCACTAATTAACTTCGAGGAGAGTGGCAGGAACCCTATCACGCAGAAAGAAAAAAAAAAAAAAACTACAAATGTTCTAACTTCTTTACAGCATACGTCACTTCCCCCTTTCCCCATTCATTACAAAGACAGAAGTCGATGCGAACGCGTTCGGTGGGTTGATGAAGTCACACGGTTGCCACCAGTCATATGCTATTGTTTAGCCACAACTGGATTCATTACTTTATTACAATTCATCCTTCACACAGCCGCTGGAAACAGAAATGTTTTTTTAATCCATCTGCAGGCGACCGGGAGATTGATTTTTGATGGATGATTTTACAACACTTTGCGGGTGTGCGCTGGTCCTCCTGGGAAACGCAGTCTTCCTCAAGGGCAAAACACTACCGCTTGTGTCCACCGGCGTCGCTAAAATTGACCAAAACAGAAAAACTACCAAGTGTTTGTTTAAAAAGAAGCCCCAAATTACCCTGGATAAGGGTATTACTGTATAAGGTGAATACACTGAAGAAATATATTCGATTTGATGTATTTTGGATATTTTTTGCTATAATTGTCCTAAAATATAATTTTCAGTATTGTGTTTATACATACATACATAATCGTTTTGTTATTGTTAAATACATTTTTAGGAATTATTTACTATAAAAATCTGGGAAATGGAATCCTTGTATTTCTTCATCCCGCCAAAACCAAACCTCCACAAAAATATTGTTTGTGTTGTGTTTTTTAAAAAAAGTAACTAAAATCATGCTAGCGGCTGAACCTTCACCCGCAATATTTATGTGTATTGAAACGTGTTGCCGGGTAAAATTGAAAAGTGTTTTGGATGTGGTAATGCAACCTTGAAAACCAAATGTGGGGTTAAGCAGCGACACGGTTCCTTCTGTGTTTTGTGTGCTTTGTTTTATTGCGCTTGAACTTTGCTCGGTGCTTTCTCTCTGCCGATACAGCTACAAAAAGGGCGGTGTGGCTTCCGGTTTTGACCACGTGGACACCAACACCTACAACGTCCAGCGGCTGCTGCATGTCAAGGGGCGGAAGCACGTCACAGCCACAGAGGTGCGCAAAAGGGCATTGTATAGCAGCAACAGTAGTAGTTGTCATGAGAATTAATGGGACTGTATTTTTTCATGTATATTTTTCCTTCAAAATTGACATTTTATGTACCATAATTTTCGGACTATAAGCCGCTACTTTTTTCCTTTATTTTGAATCCGGCGGCTTATAGTCCAGTGCCGCTTATTTGTTGATTGGAGGGGGTTAATAGGCAACACATGCCTCCTAGCATGCATTGCAGCACTATAGATGTAAATAACAATCAAAATGCATGCTCTGTGCTAATTATTTATTCAGTTACTGTTCCAGTGGTTTCATTAATCATTTGTTATGGTATTTGTTAACACTTTATTTGGAGCAGCGTCATAAGACTGTCATAAGACCGTCATAATTATGACATGACACTATCATGGGCATTACTGAATGCTAATGACAGATGTCATTAAGTGTCATTTGGCAAATTATGTTACTAACTCCATTTATGTCCAGCTCGGATCTTTTACATTTATTCAAAAGTGAGATAGTTTGCCGAATAACACTAAATGACATCTGTTATAAGCATTCATTAATGCCCATGACAGTGTCATTTCATAATGACAGTCTCATGGCACCACTGTCAAAGTGTTACCAAATAACATAACTAGCAATAATAAAACAACTCGAACAATAACTGAATAAATAATTAGCACAGAACATGAATTTTGATTGTTATTTACATCTGTTGCGCTGCAATGCATACTAGGAGGCATATTGGAAAATAACAGTGTTGAAAGAAGGTTGCAGAAGAGATTGACTGTCTCCCCCAGGGGAGCAGTGATGGCCAAATGAAGCTTCTAGAAGCAATGAAGCTTAGCAGCCAATTGGTTCAAAGCTTCATGGTGGTTCATTTGGTCTTCTGACCGTCGTATGATGCCGCAGTCTAATGAATTGTTACCGGTTAAATATTCCATAATACAGTGAGGACAGCTGCGGCCTATAGTCCAGTGCAGCTTATCTATGAACAAATTTTTGTGTCACATTTGGTGGGTTGCGGCTTATAGTCAGGTGCGCCTTATAGTGCGAAAATTACGGTAATTTTCTGTGTTTTTTGTGTGTGCAGGTGGATGTATCATGGAACAGCTTTAACACAGGTGACATCTTTTTGCTGGATTTGGGCAAAGCTATTGTGCAGTGGAATGGAGAGAAGAGCAATAGAAGAGAGAAGCTCAAGGTCAGTTGGAAAATTAAAAACAACTAAATGTATTTTAAATTATATTTCAACTTATTTCATATTCAATATTACATTGTTTTTAAAATAATTTTTGTTAGGCTTATGTAGCACGTCTACGGTATCTTAAAATTGCTATATTATACTAATGCAGAATTAAATGTCCAGCTGATCTGTTTAATATTTTTCCCAGGCCACCTTGCTGGCTCAGGACATCCGTGACCGGGAGCGAGGCGGCCGGGCTCAGATCGGAGTCGTGGAGGGCGCGGATGAGCGCGACTCACCAGAATTGATGAAGACAATGACTGAGGCACTGGGTCAAAGAAACACCCCGGTCAAGGCCGCCGTGCCCGACGATGACTCCCTCCAGGCACGCAATGCCATTGTCAGGCTCTACCAGTAAGCACTCTTTCTCAGAAATTGCTAAACTAATCATAAACTCTACTTAAAATCTGGTACGGTACCAATTTTCTCCTCAGTGTCTATGACGTCAGTGGGAATATGGTCGTTCAAGAAGTAGCGACACAGCCTCTAACCCAAGACCTCCTTCAGTCCTCTGTAAAAGCTTTATACACCTTCTATGGAACTTGGCCACCTCATTGCTGGTTTTATTTGACTTTATCTATGTGTCAGGACTGCTACATCTTGGACAATGGGGGCTCCAGTGTGATGGTATGGAAAGGAAAGCACGCCTCAAAAGAAGAGAGACAGGCCGCTATGAACCGTGCGGTGGTGAGTGACATGCCAGTCAAACTTAACTGTTCATAAGATTCTATTAAACTGAATCTATTTATTTGTTCTTTTGGCTGTTTGCTAGGGTTACATCAAAGCCAAAAACTACCCAACGAGCACCAGCGTGGAAGTGATGAGCGAGGGTGGCGAGTCAGCCATGTTTAAGCACCTGTTCAAGAGCTGGAAGGACAAGAATACAACACAAGGGCTGGGCACCACGCATAGCCTGGGAAAGATAGGTAGGCCCGTAACAATAAACTGCTAACGTAGTGACAGTGAGGAGATCAAAAATAAAATTAAATACAATTCTATTTTGTATTTGAAAACTAGAATAAAACATATATGAGTTGACATTAAATGAATAGGATTGAGTAGTCAAATTAAAAGAAACAAAATACAAATTGATTGGCTATTTTTGCACTGCAGTGTTGTTTTGCCAACAATGACGACAACGAAAATATTTCGGCGATGAGCGCCTTTTCATGACAATGGAGAAACAATAACAAGCTAAAAATGAGTTTCAGAAGATTAAAACATAACGAGACGAATGCCAGTTTTCATCTGACGAGACGAAAACGAGACGAAAATGCGCAATACTGTGATCCCTCGTTTTTCATGGTTAATGTGGGCCAGAACCTGCGAAGTAAAAAACCGCAAAGTAGCGGTTAAAAATGTATTTATTATTTTGTGTGTGTGTGTGTGTGTGTTCAATGTATTTATTCACATTTAGCATCGGAAAGATATATATGAATATAAGACGTGTTTTTTTTTCACTTTTTATAATAGTATAATTAAAAAAGTATAATTAAAAAAAAAACCTTTTATGTATACATATATATATATATTAATATTTTATAGCACTTCAAAGAAATAATTATAAGTTTTAAACATGTTACTGTCCCACTGAATTATTTTAAAATAGGAATAAAGCAGAAAATGCTTGGCTTTATTAAATGCTTCATTGAGTGAGTCCACTCAAATCGGCTCAAGCTGCTCACATACACACATTGAGTTGCCACAACAACTGTTTAGCAAGTTAGACAATGATTGACGCATGCAGCGCTTTGAAGTTTGCTTCTCTGGCAACATTAAACATCACCGTCTGTCAGTCATTGTTAACTTTAATAAGCAACTCCAGTGCACTCACTGCCTGACGGCTCAGGACAGCTCATGTGTTTTTTTTGTTTTGTTTTGTTTTTTTGAAAAAAATTGGCGATGGACTGAGGGCACGAAGTTTGAAGCGTGAAGTAGCGAGGGATCACTGTAGTTTCACTGTTCACAATGTGTGACATTTTATGTGTAGTTAGCCTGCATCGTAACAGTGTCTGGTTGTGTCACTCGTGACATGCTGTGTCCCCCCCTTCCTGACTTACCAGTGTGTTGTCACTTGTCTCCATGAAGGCTTGCACACACGGTAAGATTTGTTTACTTGGCTAGAGAGAATATGCAATGTTGCTTTAGCCTTTAAAGGTCTGTGCTGAGTCTTCTGAGTCATCATCACACACTAAATGGAACTCGTAGTGCATAGACGTCATAATATATTGACAGAACACGGGGCGCGGGGCCGATTCATAGGGGGTATATATTTTTTTTAAAAACTTAAAATTCAAATATTTTCAAAACCAAAGCTGCTACTGACCTAAAACCAAAACAGGCACCTACCTTAGGCATATATGAGTCTCCATGAGCAGTGGCATAAAAAAATGAGAAGATGAGAAAGAGAGATGGCCGCTTCTCCACCAGCTTGACCAGGACATCGAACATAACTGAGGGTGGGTCGCCCCTCTCGAGTTTCATGTCGATCTCCATGTTCTCTCACTGGGCAAACTCCTGCTTGGCCTGGACCTTCCTGGCCAGGTAGCTGTCGTTCGTCGGCGGGTCCGGCCAGTTCCCTGGCAAGCACGGCCAAGATATCTTCCTCATCCTCTTTCTCCTCTAACTTTGGGCGGTCCAGGTCGGCTTGCACGTCCCCAGGGAAGAACCCGACGAGCTTTAGCAAGTGCAGGCGCTGGGCCGGCCTATTGCTGACCATGAAGTTCTTTACACTGGTCCTGTAATTGATGCTGCACATGTTCATCGTTCTCGTCCCTCCCTCTGTATGTTCTTGAGACACCTGGCCCTCAGCTCATCATCCCTGGGGAATTTGTGGAGACTGATCGGGGTCCCCTGCTCCTGGTCAACCGCCTTGTTGGTCAGGTAGAAAGTCTTGCAGCTCCTTCCCCATGGTGGTTAAAAGGAAAAAAAAACCTGCCAGTTTTCATTCATTTTACGTAAATATTTCGAAGTAGCAAAACAAACAGCTTTTTAAGTTGAAAATTCTTTGAAAGCTTGAAAAAGAGAGCTAATTCGAATTGGGATCTCTGGATGCGTGGAATAAAGCCACATCAATATATTCTGAAGTCTATGCGTAGTGTTAGCATAACATTCGAGTTAGTTTTTATAGCTCGTGGTTTCTAGGTGAGTATAATTAATTGATAATAATGTACTGTTTTCCTGCTGAGTGTGTATTATCACCAAGTTGGCTCTGTCCTTGTAGATAGATGCTACAATATGTCCTTGTCTGTCAATGTTCATTCGAAATAGTTGGAAACCTTTATGTATTTTTGGAGTACATTTTTTTTTATTTTACAGACGAAGACATTTTTAGTAAACATCGACTAAAACTACACTGTAAAATATTAAAAGTTGACTTTACTAAAAAAATATATGCAAACTTGCTGCCTTAAAAAAATTAATTTATGTTGACTTAGATGAATTAGATTTGATTAACTTAATTATTGTGAGTTGGCAGTACTCAAATTAACTTAAAAAATTTGGATTATAGTCACTTGTTTTTATTGAGTTGGCAGTACTCAAACTAACTAAAATAACTGGATTACAGTAACTTGTTTATTTTGAGTGTACAGTACTCCCATCATATTCAGGTCAACTTAATTTTCTTGACCTAAAAGAATTCCACAATAGAAATTACATCTGCACATACTAATTTCATTAAAAACACATTATCTAACAGTAATGACCCCCAAAACACAATAAATGGAGAACACTCATTGGATTAATTCAATGGAATTAAAATTTACTTTAAAATGCTCAAAAGTGCATTTAATGAGAGACACTGGCTCCTGGCAGGCTGAACGGTGTTTGGTTAATGCTCAGTATCAATGAACAATCAGTGGATTAATTATAAACCTACTTTTGCAAACATTTTGCACCTCATACAAAGTATAAGTACCTAAAATAACCTTTTGCTACAGAAATTACTGAATAATACCTGAACTGCATCAATGTCCACTCCTATCCTGTAATTTCCAAAGACTAACAGGCGAGATCCTATTATCATAATTTCAGGACATTAACTCAGGATTGAAGACATGGCGTCAAACTAGTTTCCCATTACAACATGAGCTTGAGCTCTGGTAAAGCTAACAGTTCTGATTTCTCCAACAATATTAGTGATCAAAACTGGAACTACAATCAACATTGTGCCATGGTTTAAACTGTGCAGCAGTGATAAAATAAACATAAAAATACAGAACTCTTTTTAAAACACACAACTCAGTTCAAATTCAAATTTCACTTTAACACCTGATACAGTAAACAAGATACTTTGTTTTTTTCACATCACTAAAAGAGTAAATGCAAAACGTGTACTGGAGTTATACACCTGAGAAACCTAAAATCTTACCAAGAATATGTGTCTTATTTTTATTCAAATTCTAATTTCATATTAAGCTTTTTCCTCAAAAAAAAAAAAAAAAAAAAAAAAAAAAAGTAATTTCTATTCAAAAATATTTCATTAGTATACATATATTATTATTTTTTTTTCAATCAAAGAAAAAGTCATGTCAATCAAAAAAATTTGTTTGAATGCAAAAATAAATTTGTAAGTCAAAAAATATGTTTGAAAACTATTTTTCTTTGAAAATTAAAAAAAAAAAATTTAATTCTTTTTTTTTTATTGAAACAACTTTTTTGATTGATGTAATTCTGCGTTTGGACCACATTTTGGCTAGGACATTTGTGTCTTTATTATTCAATCCAAAAATAAGTTGCTTCAAACAAAAAATGTATATTTTCAAAATAAAATCACTTCAATTAAAAAAAAAAACAATTGTAGAAAAAAAGGTTTGAATGTGAAAAAATATTTGAGACTCAGAAATGTACGCTTTATTTTTCATTGAAACTGTTTTCTTTGATCGAAGCAATCCTTTTTGTTTTTGAGCCATATTATGGGTAGGACATTTGTGTCCAAATTATTCAATCCCAATAAAAGTTGCTTCAATCAAAAAACTATTTTTAATCAAAGAAAAAAAAAACTTTTGCAAAAATATTTTTTTGAAAAAAAAATTTTTTTTTTAATTTTTATTTTTTAATTGACGTGTCACTTTTTTTTGAAAAGCAAAAAGTTTTAAACTTTTTTTTTTTTTTTTTTTTAAGGTGGAAAAAGTTTTGAAGGCACTTTTTTTTTTGAAGTGGAAAAAGTTTTGAAGGCACTTTTTTTCGGTTGAATCATTTAGACACGAAGATCCAACTTCAACGCTACTTCTGACATGTTTGAGTGGCAGGTGATTACGCCAATGGCATAAAAGCAGGAAGCAAAAATAATGGCCACCAGGGCTCCATCCAGCCATCGGACTCTGCTCGAGTCCAAGCCGAAAATAGGGCACCGGTACGGGGGTGTGACATCGGCATCTCACCGGTGTGCCGGCGATGGTACGGTGCCCTGTTGCGGCACACTGGCGGACCCCGATATCACTACCCCGGCGCGGAGGCCGGCTGTTGAGTAGACGGCCCGCGACTGACACGACACTCATTCAAAGCTGAAGCGACGGGGCTCCCGGCGCGGGCTACTGGGCAGGCTAGTGTCGGGCCACTCGTCGGCCACTCCCATACCGGCGCGTCGCGACACTGCGGTTGGACCCCGATTGCCAACCGTCACGTCAGGGCAGTGGGTGAAGTTCCCCTCTTGAATCACATTAAGCAGCAGCGCACCATACCAGCGCGGGCACTCCGGTGAGATGCCGATGTCACCCCCCCGTACCAGTGCCCTATTTTCGGCTTGGACTCGAGCAGAGTCCGATGGCTCGATGGAGCCCTGGTGGCCATTAGTCATTCTTTTATGCCATTGGTGTAGTCACCTGCCACTCAAACATGTCGGAAGTAGCGTTGAAGTCGTATCTTTGTGTCAAAATGATTCAATCGGAAAAAAAAAGTGCCTTTAAAACCTTTTCCACTTCAAAAAGAAAAAAAGAAATGCGTTCAAAACTTTTTCCACTTTAAAAAAAAAGTTTTAAACTTTTTCCTTTAAAAAAAAAAAGTGACACGTCAATAAAAAAAATATATATTTAAAAATATATATATTTTCAAAAAAATATATTTTTGCAAAAGGTTCTTTTTCTTTGATTAAAAATAAGTTTTTTTTTATTAAAGCAACTTTTATTGGGATTGAATGATTTAGACACAAATGTCCTACCCACACTATGGCTCAAACACATTTCACATTTCTTTGCTTTTGTGTGCAGTGAAGGTCGAATAAATACTGCTCTGAAAGTTAGTCTTGATATGGGCAAGTAACCATTTGCCTCAGCTTAAGATGTCCTCGCAAATGGGTAAAGAAGTCTGCTTCTGAGCAGGGCTCCACAAAGTTGCACAACTGACGGTCAAATGCAGTTTCTCCACTTTTGCCTGCATCTTTTTGAGAGTGCCATGTCGATAGGTGTACTTTGAGTGCATTAAAAGATTTAAATGTGCAGAGGCAGTCCTTATGAAGACATGGGAGTAGGGCTGTCCGAGTGTGGTATCCATGTTTTAAGCGGTAATGCTTAAGCAAGTAGGCTCTTTTCAGCAGAAAATGTGCAGTACTTGCAAGTCCACTGCATTAGAGAATACTGCTTTGGTTGACCTGAAAAGACATGATAATTTCAGCATTGAGAACTTGTTAGAAAAAAAAAAAGTTACATTTTTTCTTAACAGTCACAAATTAAAATGTCCAATTATTTTTAATCACAAATTAAAATCTGCAATAAATTATTTTAATATTCACAAACTAAAATGTTTAACAATGAGTTATTTTTAAATTAATGTAATTGATTATTTTTGAACATTCAAATTGAGATGTACAATTAATTTCTTAATCCATCTGTAAAAACATTAATGCATGTTTGTTATCCCAACCCACGAAACAAATACAAATATTAAATGATTCATTGATCAGTGTATGAAACATACCTGTAATTGCTGAGACTGAGGTATGTGTGGACTTCTGACCATTTGCTTCAGCCTGATTGGGGGATGGTGAAAAAGAACACAAAATTAAGGCAACAATTTCAAAATATAGGCACATAAATGACCAACCTTAAACACACCAGGTTGTTATGGCGTCGAGTGTGATCTCTGCACTCTTTCTATCTGTATTCCTATATTAGGTTAGACCAAAGTTAAAGTGGTGAAATAACAGGGGGAAATGTGATCTAGTCCTCTGATTTTTGCGATTAATGCATTTTAAAACAATTTCAAATTATCAGTGCAGTTTGATCAAACATGGAGGGGGAGCACTGCACATGAAGAAAAGCAAATGGAAGGGCAGATGACAAACACTCTAAAGCAGGGGTGCCCAAACCTTTTCCTGTGAAGGCCACATGACTTTTCCCTTCTCTGATGAGGGGCCGGGTCAGTTTGTAACAGAAAAAGTGTGACGATTGCAGCAGTGCCTAAATGTAAAAAAATTATTGTTTTTCAGAAAGCCATAATTAAACAACCCTTTCTGAATTCTTCTTGGAACAAAATAAAATAAAAATAATTATAACATAATATAATATCATATAATAATGAATAATAATAACACAATTAATTAAATAGATAATAACCAAATAACCCTGTCTGGGTTCTTCACAGAAAAAAGCCAGGAAATAATAACACTATTGGGGGGGGGGGGGGGGGGTTCAGGGGGCCGGACCAATTGTGGAGGCGGGCCGTATCCGGCCGGCCCGCGGGCCGTAGTTTGGGGACCCCTGCTCCAACGCAAGAACCGATTACGTTGGCGCACATAAGGTCTGACTGTGCATTTAGTTCTTACCTGAGCCGAAATAGACAGGCTGAAGCTGACTTAATTCTAGCACTAACTCTGTAAATAAATCACTTTATCGACATTTCTAACATTTTTACGTGAGAAAGTAGCCGTTTAGATCCACAACGTGCAAATTCGGCGCTACTCAAGCTAGCCGTAGTGATTAAGGCACTTCCTGTTAGTTTCACAAAATAAAACACCCGCTAACGATAGAATTAGTGTTTTTATTTTTAAAACAGGAAGCGAACCTCCCCTCGGTCTAGCTAACTTAAAACCGCTCGGTAACTGTTTTAAATCGGTTTTAAAAACCTCTCCCATCGCCTAAAAACGTTACGAGCCCCGTCTGTCAAGAATTCAAAACGCCGGCCGGCATAAAATGGGAGTCTACCATAAACTGTAGTCTACATTTGTTTCTGAAAATGATGAGGTTCCTGTCACGGTCATATAGCATGCTTGCTAGCGGTGATATTTGATGTAATTGACACTTCTCCTCCCTGGCAGCACACAGGCTACTACACTACAACAAGACAAATCGACGGTTTACAAAAGAGTAAAATATGTACTTACCAAATCAGTGTGCTGAGGACAAGTAAACCCACAATGGCGAAAATAACTGAGAAAGGTGTTGGAAAGAGCGCGAAAGTGGGCAGGGCAGATCTGCGCATGTCTGATAGAACGCCCAAAGGACACTGGGGACAAGAAATTATTTTTTCTAATTTGACTTAACTGGGATATATCAAGTTAAGCAAGTTCTCCAACCCCAAATTACTACTTACTTATTTAAAAGTAGTGTTCACAACAGGTTGATGAAAATTGAGTTTAGTTCACTTATCACATTTAATTAATTTGAATGTTAGCATTTACAGTGTAGACGAAATTAGTCTTGAGTTTTCGTCAACAAAACTAGACGAAGACAAACACATTTTGAGATGACTAAAATATGAAAGACTAATAAGTATTATCATCCAAAAGACTAAGACGAAAATTAAAATGGCTGCCAAAAACAACATTAGTGCACTGAAATTGAACTGGCGACTAGTCCAGATTGTATTGGATTGCACACTGCCAAACTGAGATAGGCTACAGCACTCCCTCTAGTGGTGTATGAGAGCATCACTGCTTTACAACAGTTCGGTTGTATTTAACTTTTAAAGAGTAGTGTTTGTTTGACGTTAGTATGAATGATACATTTTCAAAATAAAGCTAATTTTTTAGCATTTATTCCATCGATGTTAAAAGTATTTTTCGTGGTAGGTTACGATAATGGTACACGGAGAGCTTAGTCATTTTTTTAGTTGTCAAAAATTTACGAAGCACGGTATTATACTAATATGTTTACCCAATTTTCCACCCCCAGCAAAGCTAGACCAGGTAAAGTTTGACGTGCTGCAGCTCCACGGGCATCCTGAGCTAGCAGCGCAGCAACGCATGGTGGACGATGGCTCGGGAGACATCAAGGTGCGATTATGAACACTAAATTGAATGGTATCTCCAAAACACGGCAGACATGATGCGTCCATCAGGTGTGGCGTATCGAGAATTTGGAGCTGGCGGAGGTCGAGCCGAGATCGTACGGACAGTTCTACGGAGGAGACTGCTACTTGGTCCTGTACACGTATCGTGTTTCAAACCGGGAGCAGCACATTCTCTACATGTGGCAGGTTTGTTTATTTGTCTAGCATATTTCTGCTTCTGTTTGTTGACCCTGAAATTATTTCTCCTCCACCAGGGGCGTCACGCCACCAAAGACGAGGTGACGGCTTGCGCCTATCAGGCGGTGCACATCGATAACAAGTATAACGGCACCCCTGTGCAAGTCAGGGTGGTTATGGGAAAGGAGCCTCGACATTTCCTGGCCATTTTCAAAGGCAAACTTATTATCTTTGAGGTGCACCTTATTGTCTTATAATGAGTTTTGTCAGTTTTAGGAAGTAACTAAATATGAGAACTTTTTAAAAACTGTTCTTAGGTAGGTAGCTGTTATATGTAAAATAATGTTTTTAATGTGTCAAAATAATCACATTGAAAATTGAAACTATCCATTTGATAATCTTTTTAAACTTTTACATAAGCACTTAAATCAAAATTTCGACTACTACTAAGTATACTACTTTGAGACGTTTTGTCCCCACTGTCACATGACAGTTAAATAATGTCAAAAATGTACTAAATGAATAAAACTAATACAATATGAACAAATTAACTAAACAAATTCATTTGTTAACACAGCTAAATGTATCAGTCACGATAGTGCATACATTAGTATAAGGTAATATTTAAATATTATTTTTTAAAATATATAAAGCAGGATGTGTAGTTATATACAGAGCCGGCCAAAAGTATTGGCACCCCTGCAATTCTGTCATATAATGCTCAGTTTCTCCCAGAAAATGATTGCAATTACAAATCTCATGGAAGTAATATCTTCATTGATTTTGCTTGCAATGAAAAAACACAAAAGTAAATGTGGGGGGGGGGGGGGGATTAAATCATTATAGTTTTACACAAAACTCCAAAAATGGGCCTGACAAAAGTATTGGCACCCTTTGAAAAATCATGTGCTGCTTCACTAATTTGTGCAATTAATAGCACCCGTTACTTACCTGTGGCAAATAATTAAATCACACTTGCAGCCAGTTAAAATGGATTAAATTTGACTTGGTCTCTGTCCTGACCAAAGAACTGTCTGAAGACTTGAAAAGCAAAATAGTGAGGAAGCATGGGCAATCTCAAGGCTACAAGTAGGGTTGTTCCGATCATGTTTTTTTTGCTCCCGAGCCGATCCCGATCGTTTTAGTTTGAGTATCTGCCGATCCCGATATTTCCCGATCCGATTGCTTTTTTTTTGCTCCCGACTCAATTCCAATCATTCCCGATAATTTTTCCCGATCATATACATTTTGGCAATGCATTAAGAAAAAAATGAATAAAACTCGGACGAATATATACATTCAACATACAGTACATAAGTACTGTATTTGTTTATTATGACAATAAATCATCAAGATGGCATTTACATTATTAACATTCTTTCTGTGAGAGGGATCCACGGATAGAAAGACTTGTGACTTTGTATATTGTGACTAAATATTGCCATCTAGTGTATTTGTTGAGCTTTCAGTAAATGATACTGTAGCCATGCTCCAATGCATGATAGGAAGTGGAACCATGACTGTGCGTAGTGCTATCAATTGATATATCTTCTCTGCGTTGGGAAATAACTTAAGGTGGTAAGAAAAAGATCATTTGCTACCTTGCTTCCCCACATTGCTTCCCATGATACTTCTAATCGTAGGGAGAGGGATTGTAAGGCTTTAGCCAATTAAAAAAAGGCTCCAAAGGCTGCCAAAATTCACTCTACTCATTTTACACTGCCTTTTATCTCTCTATATAGGTAAAGCGGTGCTATTACAGATTGAGCGCGACAATGCGTGGGTGGGTCGTGCAGGGCATGCATTAATTGCGTTAAATAATTTAACGTGATACAATTGTAAAAATATTAATTACCGCCATTATTGAGATAAATTTGATAACCCTACCTTAAGCCTAAACTAAAGACTCTGGATGAGTGTAACATATTATGTTTTTAACGTTAAATACAATTAGAAAACGATTACATTAAAAAATATACTGTATATATATTAAAAATAGGCATGGCCGATATTTTTTTGCCGATTCCGATACTTTGAAAATGACGTGATCGGATCGGGACATCTCTACCTACAAGTCTATCTCCAAAGACCTGAATGTTCCTGTGTCTACCTTGGGCAGTGTCATCAATAAGTGTAAAGCCCATGGCACTGTGGCTAACCTCCTTAGATGTGGATGGAAAAGAGAAATTGACGAGAGATTTTAACTAAACATTGTGCGGATGGTGGATAAAGAAACTCGACTAACATCCAAACAAGTTCAAGCTGTCCCGCAGTCAGAGGGTACAATAGTGTCAACCTGTACTCACCGTCGGCGTCTGAATGAAAAGGGACTCTATGGTAGGATCCCGCTTCTGACCCAAAGACATAAAAAAGCCAGGCTGTAGTTTGCCAAAACTTACCTGAGAAAAAAAATTTTTTTTGGAAAGAATGTTCTCTGGTCAGATGAGACAAAAGTAGAGGTTTTGGGGAAAATGCATCAACATAGAGTTTACAGGGGGAAAAAATGAGGCCTTCAAAGAAAAGAACACGGTCCCCACAGTCAAACTTGGCGGAGGTTCCCTGATGTTTTGGGGTTGCTTTCCTGCCGCTGGCACTGGACTGCTTGACTGTGTGTATGGCATTGTGAAGTCTGAACACTACCAACAAATTTTGCAACATAATTTAGGGCTGAATGTGAGAAAGCTGGGTCTCCCTCAGAGGTCATGGGTCTTCCAGCATGACAATGACCAAAAGAACACTTCAAAAAGCACTAAAAAATGGTTTGAGAGAAAACATTGGAGACTTTTAAGGTGGCCAGCAATGAGCCCAGACCTGAATCCCATAGAACACCTGTGGAGAGATCTGAAAATGGCAGTTTGGAGAAGAAACTCTTCAAAACTCAGAGACCTGGAGCAGTTGGCCAAAAAAGAATGGTCTAAAATTCCAGCAGAGCATTGTAAGAAACTCTTTGATGGATACTGGAAGCAGTTGTTCGCAGTTATTTTGTCCAAAGGTTGTGGTACAAAATGTTAGACTGAAGGTGCCAATACTTTTGGAGTTTTGTGTAAAATGATAATGATTTAATTTTTTTTTCATTCTCTTTTGTGTTTTTTCATTGCAAGCTGAATAAATGAAGCTATTATGACCAAAGCATTTGTAATTGCAATCATTGTCTGGGAGAAATTGAGCATTATCTGACAGAATTGCAGGGGTGGCAATAATTTTGGCCTGCAGTGTAAACAAGAACAAGTACATTCACAAATATAGAATAAATACAATAAAAACTAATTTAAAAGATATATTGTACAAGGTAAAACAACAAGATGGAAAAAAATGAAACCAAAATTGGTAAATGAGCATGGTGAGCTTATTTACGAGTGTAAACGAACACCTGCACATGTGTGTTTATGAAGGGTGGGACTGGTCGACCCGGTGTGGTCAACCCTGTGGACGGAGCCAGACTCTTTCAGGTCCGGGGGACTAATGAGCTGAACACCAAGGCAACTGAGGTACTGGCTAGGGCGTCGTCTCTCAACTCCAACGACGTTTTCCTTCTTGACGGCGAGCACTCGTGCTACCTGTGGTACGGAAAGGTGAGCACGCGGGTCACAGCCGTGTGGTTAGAATTCAAATGTATGCGTTTGAATGCAAAATAGCTGAATCTTTTGATTTCCAGGGTTGCAATGGGGATGAGAGGTTGATGGGCAGAGCCGTTTCTGACGTGCTCTCCAAGCGGGAAAAGCAGGTGGTAATGGAGGGTCAGGAACCTGCTGAATTCTGGGTAGCCTTGGGAGGGAAGGCTCCATATGCTAATGACAAGAGGTAAACATACAGCCTATTGAATTTGTAAATGAAATAATAATTTCATGGTCATCCAATAAGATACATGAAGAAAGTTATTCTTTATTCAGCTTCCAGATGGAGGAGCCTCTTCATAGCCCTCGCCTGTTTGAATGCTCAAATCAGACGGGTCAGTTTAGGATGACCGAGATGGCCGACTTTGCGCAGAGCGACCTTGACGAGGAGGATGTCATGCTGCTGGACACCTGGGAGGAAGTGAGCACTCACACATGTCTAAACATTCCTTGAAGTATTCAAATACTTAATACTAGGGTTGTTCCGATCATGTTTTTTTGCTCCCGATCCGATCCCGATCGTTTTCAACATACAGTACATAAGTACTCTATTTGTTTATTATGACAATAAATCCTCAAGATTTACATTACATTATTAACATTCTTTCTGTGAGAGGGATCCACGGATAGAAAGACTTGTGACTTTGTATATTGTGACTAAATATTGCCATCTAGTGTATTTGTTGAGCTTTCAGTAAACGATACTGTAGCCATGCTCAAATGCATGTTGGGAAGTGGAACCATGACTGTGCGTAGTGCAACCAATTGATATATCTTCTCTGCGTTGGGAAATAACATAAGGTGTTAAGAAAAAGATCAATTGCTACCTTGCTTCCCCACATTGATTCTCATGATATTTCTAATTGTAGGGAGAGGGACTGTAAGGCTAAATTTAGGCAATTAAAAAAAGGCTCCAAAGGCTGCCAAAATTCACTCTACTTATTATACACTGCCTTTTATCTCTCTATATAGGTTAAACATTGCCATTACAGATTGAGTGCGACAATGTGTGAGTGGGTCGTGCAGCGCATGCTTTAACTGCGTTAAATATTTTAACGTCATACTTTTTTTTTTTAATTAATTACCGCTGTTATCGGGATAAATTTGATAACCCTACCTTAAGCCTAAACTAAAGACTCAGGATGAGTGTAACATATTATGTTTGTAACGTTAAATAAAATTTAGGGCTGTCAAACGATTAAAATTTTTAATCGAGTTAATTACAGCTTAAAAATTAATTAATCGTAATTAATCGCAATTCAAACCATCTATAAAATATGCCATATTTTTCTGTAAATTATATATATATGTTCTGTAAAATGTTGGAATGGCGAGATAAGACACAAGATGGATATATACAGTGGGGAGAACAAGTATTTGATACACTGTAAATGGGAAAACCCATTGGCAGTGTATCAAATACTTGTTCTCCCCACTGTACATTCAACATACAGTACATAAGGACTGTAGTGGGCATTTCACTCTACTGTCATTTAAATCTGTCTATGCTGTCCTCACTCCGAAGCGTCTTTTTCCAAAGCTAGACAGCTAGTGAACGACGCCTTAATAATCAGACTTCTTCCTTTTTCATCTGATTTATTAATAAAATAGCCTCAAACCATTGTCCTCATTAGACCGTCGTAAAACTACCCCCAAAAAAAGTACACAAGCATTGCATTAGCAACAACGTTAGCTTAGCACGCTATACAGGTTCACTAAACATAAACAAAAAGCGTCTCATACAAAAAATAGAACATTTCGCTTACTAACATAATATGTACATTCTTTACAACAACCATACTTACGGACAAATCTTGTCCAAGGATCATATAAGCACAACATCACAACGTAGGCGTCAGCCCGAGACGTCCTGCAGCCATAATGAACTGACAAGAAAACAAACCATGTCGCAAAGCGACCACAAGAGTTCGCTGTTAGACAGCACAAAAGCATTGCTGTAAAACTTACCAAAAGGCAGAATAATGTCTGAGCGGGACATGTGCGTTAATTGCGTCAAATATTTTAACGTGATTAATTAAAAAAATTAATTACCGCGCGTTAACGCGATAATTTTGACAGCCCTAATAAAATTAGAAAACGATTTAATTAAAATATATATATATATATTTAAAAAAGGCATGGCCGATATTTTTTTGCCGATTCCGATACTTTGAAAATGACGTGATCGGACCCGATCGATCGGGACATCTCTACTTAATACCTTAATACCTAAATACTATACTTTTAAATGTGGAAAAAAGGAAAAATGAAGCCTGTTTGAACGTGTGCATATGAATCTCACCAGATTTTCTTGTGGGTGGGCAACTCTGCCAACGAGTATGAAACCAAAGAGGCATGGAACTGCGCCCGGGAGTACTTGCGTACTCACCCGGCAGGCCGCGACCTGGATACGCCTATGATTTCTGTCAAACAGGGCTTCGAACCTCCTACGTTCACCGGATGGTTTAATGCGTGGGACCCCCACAAGTGGAGTGTGAGTAAACAAGTCACATGAGGATTTAAAGCAATAAAGATAGTGAAACTGCCTTGCTTGGATCTTGCCAACAGGGGGGAAAGTCCTACAATCAGATTAGGAAGGAACTGAACGACGAGGCGACACTCTCTCAAGTCAATATTGTGAGTTGTGGGAAGTTTGCCGGATATCTTTCAACTCACTTTTTTATATATTACATATTTTAAAACAAAAATGTCTCGAGGCGATTTTTATGTTGTCGTCAAAAATCCTATGCACTATACATTGCACGGTAAATGGCGATATTTGGCTGAAAATGGCAAGGGCATAGGTTTGCATAGGGACGGTGGGGATATAACACTACCAACTTTTCAGGATGCTGAAATTATCCCCACCAACTTTTAAGCAACCTTATTAGCAGTATGACTTCAGTTATATAGGGCATTTAGATTGTCTTCCTATATGTTGTGAGGATAGAATTGATCCTACCATTATTAAGTGAACTACAGTACTTTCATTATGTTCAGACTTACATTGACCCCTTTTCACTCGCCAGTCCATTTTTTTTCCCTCACACGCACGTTTGATTGGGTCATGATTCCCCCCCCCCCCCCCCCCCACACACACACACACACACACAAATTCACAGCCTGATAGAAATACAACATGCCCCATCCTAATGTAAAAAGACATCAATATTGTGGAGGTGGGGAACACACCACTAATTTTGCATCTCCTACAGTGCTTCAAGTCAATTTTACTCACTTAGATTTCTTGACGTAAGAAAAATAGCTGGCTGAAAATAAGATTAACAGTCTTATTTTAAGCAAAAAGTTTGTATATTTAATCTTAAAATAATAAGTTGTCTGTCAGAAATGTTCTTAATGCAAGAATATTGTTCAAAACATTATTTGAAAGCAATTTTTTCTTGATTTAGGTGAAAAATGACCAACTTTTAGATGTATGGGCTCAATACGAATAAATAGTAATATTAACTTAAAGTAACTGGAAGAATCTGACACATTAATCTGTTAACTAGCCTTTAACACTCAAAACAAGATGGAAGAAAATATTTGACTTTATTTAACAAAAAATATCAGACTGAGATGTTAAAATTTTGCAGTGTGAAAGTTAGTATAGGTCAATACAGATTTATTTTGCATTAATCATTTAGCCTATCAATTAATTAGGTTCATATTGGTGAGAAGTGTAGCCCTGACCCCTGTTCACCAAATATGTTTGGTCTTATACTACATGTCCCGTCCCCAGCAAAAAGTGTACATGCAGGTTATGCTGTTATATCGTCCCTAACAATATTGAGACCAAACCTACGCCCTTGGAAAATGATGCAAATTAATACAACTGCAACTGTTGATATTAAGTGAACACCAGAGGTGGGTAGTAACGCGTTGCATTGACTTGAATAACTTTTTAAGAAAAATTTACTTAGAGTAGTTTTACCATGCAATACTTTTTTACTTGAGTAGATTTGTGAAGAAGAAACAATACTCTTACTCTGCTGCTACTTTGATGGGTTGATGTTTTATAGTGTTGTAGTGTTGTTCTGGTTTTGAATTTGATGATTTTTGTGTCATCGTTTTGCCGAAATATGGCCATAGGTCATAGTACGTAATAATAACAGTCCATGTAGGTGAAGTTATGCTGAGAAAAAGATATACCCTTAATAAAAAGAATCAGACATTGTAAGCAGTTACTCACAATGTTACTCGTTACTTGAGTATTCTTTTCAATGAATACATGTACTTGAGTAAATTTTTGGATGACTTACTTTTACTTGAGTAATATTACAGTGGTACCTCTACATACAAATTTAATTACCGTATTGGCCCGAATATAAGACGGTGTTTTTTGCATTGATACATGTATAGAAAACTAGATGCGTTAGTAAACGGCTGCCATCTTAAAGCAGTAGACTCTGTTGTAGAGAACCTTCATAGCGAACCTCAGTAACTTTTTTATCTAAGATACTCCTAAATTGGCAAAATCTTGACTTGAATCTATAAATGATGAAACAGTTTTAAAACATGTCGAAAGTAGACGAATGGGAATTAATGCAATAATGGGAGCAATTTTAACAACTTTGACAGTTGATTCACAACATTAAATGAATTCCAATCATAGCAAAGGTTACAATTTAGTTATCGCAATATCTGCAATACCCCTCTGTCTAGTTAAGTTTAGGATAAAGAATTGGGCAAGGGCCAACTGTCCCAAAATCCCTTTAAAATTCACGTAGTGTGACCTTTTTTTTTTGAGACAAAAAAAAACATGAAAATATCACCAGTTACTTTGCCAAGTAACTTATTATTCTTACTGTATTTTTCGGACTATAAGTCGCAGTTTTTTCATAGTTTGGCTGGGGGTGCGACTTATTCTCAGGAGCCACTTATGTGTGAAATTATTAACACGTTATTATATTATATTCACATGTTGTTTTGGTGTTTTGGAGTGACACTGATGGTTTGGTAAACTTGTTAGCATGTTCTTTATTGTTTAGTTATCTGAATAACTCTTAATAGCTATGTTACATTAACATACTCGCCATGTTTGCATTTGGTTGTTCATGCATCATGTAACATTATCATACTGTACACTTATTCAGCATGTTGTTCTCTATTGTATTTTTATTTTAAATTGCCTTTCAAGATGACATATCTGTTCTATGTGTTGGATTTGATCAAGTAAATTTCCCCCAAAAATGTGACTTATACTCCGGTGCGACTTATATGTTTTTTTTTTTTTTCCGTCTTCATTGGGCATTTTATGGCTGGTGTGAGTTCAGAGGTTGCGCTAGACTTTTTCGTTGTCTGTCATTTTGACTGACAGGGTCATAAAAATCCGGTCATAATCTATTTTTACCCGTCACTTAAATTTTTAAAATGATAATAATGACATATTCAATAGCAGTGTTGGTCAAAAGCGGTGCGTTACTTACTCAACTCTGAATAAATTGAAGAAACTACCAGCCATGTTGTGTCTACTCTCTGCTCTGTTGATTTGTCATCCAAGACTCGGGGTGCGTTCAGGTTTGAGAATAGCGCACGTACTTCTGACTCCAAGCTGTTTGTCCCTGCTCATTCAATTAGGCTACGTTCATACTACAGGTCTTAATGCAAAAATCCGATTTTTTTGTCATATCCGTTTTTTTGGCATGCCCGTTCAGACTGCTTTTGTCCATTGAGACCATTCAAGTATTACGCATGCGCTCTAATTCGCAGTCCGACACGCGCCGATGCGCAGAAGCATCAAAACAAATGACAAGTCATCCGTCATTCCAGGGATATCATATTTTGCTTTTCAAAAGGAGGAGACAAATAATCCCCGTTTAGGCTTATATTCACAGTTTATATGGATCGATAGCATGCACGCACTGTCCGTGCATGTCACACACACATACGGGCAGTTTGCCCCCACTCTCCAAGACGGGCTGCAGCCAGACCCCTCTCCCGACTCTCGGCCGTGTAGGAAATGTTGAAATATAGCTCACATAGAGCAGAGAGAAAACCGATCATTCTCATGCTTATCCTCAACCCATTTTTATTTTTTTATGACTGTTGTCAAGCCCGGCCCTTCCCCAAAAGCCGTGTTCGCTGCAAGCTAGGCGCTAATAACGCACAGCTGAAATCGGATTTGGGACACTGGACGGTACAGTCCGCCGCGACAGTCTGGGAAAATGTGGCCCAGATCGGATTTGAACCACATACAAAAATGACCCAGATCGGATTTGAAATGGTCCACTTCTATGCGACTTGTCCCGTTCAGACCGTCAAGTTAAAGCCTGACTCGAGTCGGAAAAACACGAAAAAATTGCATTCGTGCATTAAGACCTGTAGAATGAACGTAGCCTTAGACAATGCTCTCCAAAGCTTCCTAACGTTTCCGTGTTTGCTACACCTGAATGCTAGTTCGGATATTTTTCCGAGTGAGGCCAATGACGTCATGCATCAAGAGAGACAACAGCTAATTAATATGCTCACTCGCCATCCTGTGGTCTGGGGTGTGAATTGCAACCTGTCAAAATGACGGATGGACTTCAGTTTTTTCCGACACCGTTTTAAAAAAACCGGTCAACGACGGAAAATATTCGGTTAACGCGACCCCTGTGTGACTTATACTCAGGTGCGAATTATAGTCCGAAAAGTACGGTACATTCAGGTAACTGAGTTACTAACGCAATTACTTTTTGGTAGAAGTAATTTGTAACTAATTAATTACTTTTTTAAAGTAAGATTAACAACACTGTTGTCGAGGTAACACTTTACCATTATTAAAAAGAATCACACATTATAAGCAGTTACTCACAATGTTGCCGAATGCTTGAGTATTCTTTTCAATGAATACTTGTACTTGAGTAAATTTTTTGATGATTTTTACTTGAGTAATATTATTTAGAAGTAACGTTACTCTCACTTGAGTCAATTTTTTTTAGTTACTCTACCCACCTCTGATGGACACACATACTCCATGTTAATTCCAATTTCTTTGCCTATATGTACAGTGCCTTGCAAAAGTATTCGGCCCCCTTGAACCTTGCAACCTTTCGCCACATTTCAGGCTTCAAACATAAAGATATAAAATTTTAATTTTTTGTCAAGAATCAACAACAAGTGGGACATAATCGTGAAGTAAAACAAAATTTATTGGATAATTTAAACTTTTTTAACAAATAAAAAACTGAAAAGTGGGGCGTGCAATATTATTCGGCCCCCTTGCGTTAATACTTTGTAGCGCCACCTTTTGCTCCAATGACAGCTGCAAGTCGCTTGGGGTATGTTTCTATCTGTTTTGCACATCGAGAGACTGACATTCTTGCCCATTCTTCCTTGCAAAACAGCTCGAGCTCAGTGAAGTTGGATGGAGAGTGTTTGTGAACAGCAGTCTTCAGCTCTTTCCACAGATTCTCGATGGGATTCAGGTCTGGACTTTGACTTGGCCATTCTAACACCTGGATATGTTTATTTTTGAACCATTCCATTGTAGATTTGGCTTTATGTTTTGGATCATTGTCCTGTTGGAAGATAAATCTCCGTCCCAGTCTCAAGTCTTGTGCAGATACCAACAGGTTTTCTTCCAGAATGTTCCTGTATTTGGCTGCATCCATCTTTCCGTCAATTTTAACCATCTTCCCTGTCCCTGCTGAAGAAAAGCAGGCCCAAACCATGATGCTGCCACCACCATGTTTGACAGTGGGGATGGTGTGTTCAGGGTGATGAGCTGTGTTGCTTTTACGCCAAACATATCGTTTTGCATTGTGGCCAAAAAGTTCAATTTTGGTTTCCTCTGACCAGAGCACCTTCTTCCACATGTTTGGTGTGTCTCCCAGGTGGCTTGTGGCAAACTTTAAACGAGACTTTTTATGGATATCTTTGAGAAATGGCTTTCTTCTTGCCACTCTTCCATAAAGGCCAGATTTGTGCAGTGTACGACTGATTGCTGTCCTATGGACAGACTCTCCCACCTCAGCTGTAGATCTCTGCAGTTCATCCAGAGTGATCATGGGCCTCTTGGCTGCATCTCTGATCAGTTTTCTCCTTGTTTGAGAAGAAAGTTTGGAAGGACGGCCGGGTCTTGGTAGATTTTCAGTGCTCTGATGCTCCTTCCATTTCAATATGATGGCTTGCACAGTGCTCCTTGAGATGTTTAAAGCTTGGGAAATCTTTTTGTATCCAAATCCGGCTTTAAACTTCTCCACAACAGTATCTCGGACCTGCCTGGTGTGTTCCTTGGTTTTCATAATGCTCTCTGCACTTTAAACAGAACCCTGAGACTATCACAGAGCAGGTGCATTTATACGGAGACTTGATTACACACAGGTGGATTCTATTTATCATCATCGGTCATTTAGGACAACATTGGATCATTCAGAGATCCTCACTGAACTTCTGGAGTGAGTTTGCTGCACTGAAAGTAAAGGGGCCGAATAATATTGCACGCCCCACTTTTCAGTTTTTTATTTGTTAAAAAAGTTTAAATCATCCAATAAATGTTGTTCCACTTCACGATTGTGTCCTACTTGTTGTTGATTCTTGACAAAAAAATTAAATTTCATATCTTTATGTTTGAAGCCTGAAATGTGGCAAAAGGTTGCAAGATTCAAGGGGGCCGAATACTTTTGCAAGGCACTGTATCTGACATTTTGAATAAAGTAGATATCCAGGTGCTAAGCACCGCCCTCTGGCGGTCAGGAGGAATGAAATAGAAATATAATTAACATTCCTCTCGCAAAAACAATACTTAACACAATATTTTTCCTAAGATATCACCAATTTTCCACAGCATCTTAGTCAGACTCTCTTCTCTCACATACAACAGAATCTGAACAACACCACTTTGAAATCTGGAGGGGGTGGTTACCAGGCTCCCGGAGGCCCAATGAGCCCTCCGCCGGTCTACAAGAGTCATTTAGGGGAATCGTCCCCTCACGCCACTAGCCCGACCGCATCACACCTGTTCTCTGCAGCCCACGGGAAGCACGTGGCTCCCGAGGTCCTCATCAATAAGCCCGCCTCGGAGCTTCCTCCGGGTGTGGACCCTTGCCACAAAGAGGTCAGAAGGCAAAAAGTGCTTATGCAGTTTTAGGGGTAAGTGATCTCTAACCCAGTGTCCTTAATCTCAGAACTTCCTGTCGGACAATGACTTTGAGCGGCTGCTCGGCGTGGACCGCTTGGAATTCCAGCGCCTGGCGACGTGGCGACAGAATGAGCTGAAAAAGAAGGCGGGGCTTTTTTAACACTGTTGAACTGAATGACACTGATTGAGTTTTATTATAATATTTCAATTCTATCATAAGGGTTGTGACCAAAACAAGGTCTCCTCAAAGCTTTAATTTTTGCCTCGAAACATTTTATCAAAAGTTTTGTAGTATTTGTTGTATAAATATAGCATTTATTTCTAAAATTACTAAGAAAATTGTGTGTGCATTCGTAATAATAGTATTTTAATTAATTGCATGACATACTGTAATTTGTTGCTAATAATACTGTGACACCAAGGAGTGGGAACCTCCGGTTAACTCACAATACGATTTGCGATACAAGGCTCACGATAACAATAATCTCACAAATGATGATACAACAATTATCAATGGGTCAAGAAATTAAATTATATTTTAACAAAATAACTAATAAACAGAAAAATAAGTTCTTTTCGTCCTCCTGCTGTGAATTGGAATGAGTTTATCACTAGTAGACGTCTAATCCGTTTGAACTGGCGGCATCCCTCCCAGTTAAAACAGATTGGACATCTATGGCCATCAGTGTTGTTAATAACGGCGTTACAATATAACGGCGTTACTAACGGCGTTATTTTTTTCAGTAGTGAGTAATCTAATTAATTACTTTTCTCATCTTGGCAACGCCGTTACCGTTACTGAGGCGGGAAAGGCGTGCGTTACTATGCGTTACTAAGTTGGTTGAAGAAAAAAAGTCAGAGAGACGGACTCACGGAGACGAGAGAGCAGAGCAGGAGTGGGGAAGACGCCGTTGCTAACGCGATGCTAGGTGGCTCCAATAATACCTGACTGTAGCCTACAAACTACGCCCACATGATACGGTAGATATCACATATTATAGAACTAGATGCAAAAAATAGACACGGCTGCATTGGCAACATGTTTTAAGGACTACATGCGTTAGTAAACAGCGGCCATCTTAAAGCAGTAGACCTCTCAGGAAGGCTCTGTTGTAGAGATCCTTCCTAGCGAATCTACTTTTTTTTTTTTTTTTTTTTTTTTTTAAATCTAAAGTGGTCCTAAATCGGCAAAATCTTGACTTAAATCTATCTGTAAATCATGAAACAGTTTTAAAACTTACACATGTTGAAAGTAGAAGAGAACTAATGCAATAGCGGGAGCAATTTTGACAACTTTAACGGTTGATTCACAACTTTAAATGACTTCCACACATAGCAAAGGTTACTATCTAGTTATCGCAATACCCTTGTGTCTAGTTAAGTGGAGGGTAAAGAATTGGGATAGGGCCAATTGTCCCAAAAACCCTTTAAACTTCACATTGCGTAACCTTTTTTTTTTTTTTTTTTTGAGGAAAAAAAATAATAAAACATGAGAATTATCACTAGTTACTTTGCCAAGTAACTAATTACTCTTAAATTCAGGTAACTGAGTTACTAACGCAATTACTTTTTGGGAGAAGTAATTTGTAATTGTAATTAATTACTTTTTTAAAGTAAAATTAACAACACTGATGGCCATCAGTGACAGCCAGTGCCAGGCAATGAGTTCATTTTGGAGCATTCACAGGTCACTTCCTGTTGATTTTGGGTTACTGAACAGTATGTGACTTGAATATGTCCCGAAATGAATAGGAAGTGACTCAAAATCAACAGGATGTAGCCTGTAAACACCCTAAAGTGACCTGTAAATGCCCACAAAACTGGGAACTGGCTGCGAATGCTGTTTTCAGGACCATTGACGGCTGTAGCAGTGGCGGTTTTAGGGGTGGAGCCACAGGGGCATTGGCCCCACCTCTAATTTTAATGGCCCTGTTCCCATTTCAGAAGAAAGTTTGGCATTCAGTGAATCCTACTTTTATGAAGTTAGAGAGAATGATGAGAATGAGAAATGAAAGAATGAGAGAAAGTTCTTTGTAGAGTAGACCTGAACGATATAGACAAGTTTCCGAGGTTCGGGTACTTACGCTTTACTTCCACGTTTCTGCTCGTGACTTCCGTTTTACTCTTTCACCAACCAAAAAAATGGAGCTGGTGTGGAATTACTGATTAAAATCCCTCAAAAAGACAATGTGGAAATGTCGCATCCATCTGCCATCATCACGACATGGGAGGACAACATGAAGAAATGGCTGAGAGTCGCCATAACCAAAATAGATTTGTATTTTATTGATTTAATGGCATTGGATGGATCACAAACAGGGACCCCGAAAAGCTCAGAAGCATCCAGCTGAATGTGTCCTAATACGTGAATATGGGAATTTTTGGTTCATGAAGGCAGCTGTGGAACCAAGACAGTGCCAGCACAAAGCAATAACAGGTACAATTATGTTCAGTTTTACTACAATTCCGTGTTGCATCACAGCTGAGACATCATTAGCTTCAACGATAAAGAAATGGAAAGCACTCATCTACAGTTCCTGACAAAAATCTTGTCGCTTATCCATTTTGTAGAAACAATTGCTAATAACCTGACTTTTAATTATTCAATTGGTTTCAGAATTGGCTCATATAAAAGCCAAAACCCTCCTAAATGATGTTGAATGTACAAAAAATATATTTGTTTCACTGAAAAAAGATTTATCATTTAATGAAGACATAAAGGTCAAATTTTGGCAAGACAAAAGTTTGGTCGCCGACAGAAAGTAGTGTGAAAATTGAACAAAAATGTACTTCAAATACAAAAATATGTTACATAACATAAGCGAATTAAGTAGTGGTGCTGTGAGATCCAAATTTAATATTTTGTATGACTTCCATGTGCTTGAAGGACTGCATCCATGCGGTTCGGCAAGGATTCATACAATTTATTGATGAAGTCATCAGGAACATCAAAGAAAGCAGACTTGCATGCCTCCCAGAGTTCATCAACATTCTTGAGTTTCGCCTTCCATGCTTCCTCTTTCATCCTGTTCATGTCTGATGACTGGGCTGGCCAGTCCTGGAGGATCTTGATCTTGTTTGCCTTGAGGAACTATGAGGTCGAGATTAAAGTATGTGATGGACCACCATGCTGCTGCAGAATTGTCCCTTTTTATGGTTAGGAATGTAAGAGGCAGCTAAGATTTGTTGATATTTCAGACTATTTATGTTACCTTCCACCCTGCAGATCTCTCGCACACCCCCATACTAGATGTAACCCTAGACCATGATTTTGCCACCACCAAACTTTACTGTTTTCTGAGTGAATTTCAAATCCATGCAAGCTCCAGTAGGTTTCCTGCAATATTTGTGGTGACTGAAGTGTAATCCAATGGAAGATTCATCTGAAAAATTCTCCTTTTGCCACAAAACAGTCACCAGACATGAACAGGTTGAAAGAGGAAGCATGGAAGACGAAACTCAAGAATGTTGATGAACTCTGGGAGGCATGCAAGTCTGTTTTCTTTGATGTTCCTGATGACTTCATCAATAAATTGTATGAATCCTTGCCGAACCGCACGGATGCAGTCCTTCAAGCCCATGGAAGTCATACAAAATGTTAAAATTGGATCTCACAGCACCACTACTTAATTCACTTATGTTATGTAACATATTTTTGTATTTGAAGTACAGTTTTTGTTCAATTTTCACACTACTTGCTGTCGGCGACAAAACTTTTGTCTTGCCAAAATTTCACCTTTGTCTTCATCGAATGATAAATCTTTTTTTCAGTGAAACACATATATTCTTGTACATTCAACGTCATTCGGGAGGGTCTTAGCTTTCATATGAGCCATTTCTGAAACCAATTGAATAATTAAAAGTCAGGTTATTAGATATTGTCTCTACAAAATGGATAAGCGACAAGACTTTTGTCAGGGACTGTACAACAAGTCATGCACGGGCTTTTTTAACCTAAATGCTGTGTTACACGTTTTTTCTTCGTTTGTTTACAGATGGAAAATGCTGTTAGGCAAGGGAAGACAACTTGATGTGCCTCACAACAACACTTACGTTGATGGACGTATATTGAGACTGCATTCTACCTTGATTATGGAAGGCTCTTTTTATGCTCCACCTTCGTTAATATTTTTCTAATTTTATAAATTGTGATTTATTGACCTGTTTTGCACATGCGCCATTGTTTTATATAAGACAAGAAATAGAATTCTGTTATCCAAAAGTTTTATTGCGATCAATATCTGCAATAAAAAAAAGAATGACACACTATTTGTGTTTATACAGTGCCCTGCAAAAGTATTCGGCCCCCTTGAACCTTGCAACCTTTCGCCACATTTCAGGCTTCAAACATAAAGATATAAAATTTTAATTTTTTGTAAAGAATCAACAACAAGTGGGACACAATCGTGAAGTGGAACAAAATTTATTGGATAATTTAAACTTTTTTAACAAATAAAAAACTGAAAAGTGGGGCGTGCAATAGTATTCGGCCCCCTTGCGTTAATACTTTGTAGCGCCACCTTTTGCTCCAATTACAGCTGCAAGTCGCTTGGGGTATGTTTCTATCAGTTTTGCACATCGAGAGACTGACATTCTTGCCCATTCTTCCTTGCAAAACAGCTCGAGCTCAGTGAGGTTGGATGGAGATTGTTTGTGAACAGCAGTCTTCAGGTCTTCCCACAGATTCTCGACTGGATTCAGGTCTGGACTTTGACTTGGCCATTCTAACACCTGGATACGTTTATTTTTTTAACCATTCCATTGTAGATTTGGCTTTATGTTTTGGATCATTGTCCTGTTGGAAGATAAATCTACCTCCGTCCCAGTCTCAGGTCTTGTGCAGATACCAACAGGTTTTCTTCCAGAATGTTCCTGTATTTGGCTGCATCCATCTTCCCGTCAATTTTAACCATCTTCCCTGTCCTTGCTGAAGAAAAGCAGGCCCAAACCATGATGCTGCCACCACCATGTTTGACAGTGGGGATGGTGTGTTCAGGGTGATGAGCTGTGTTGCTTTTACGCCAAACATATCGTTTTGCATTGTGGCCAAAAAGTTCAATTTTGGTATCATCTGACCAGAGCACCTTCTTCCACATGTTTGGTGTGTCTCCCAGGTGGCTTGTGGCAAACTTTAAACGAGACGTTTTATGGATATCTTTGAGAAATGGCTTTCTTCTTGCCACTCTTCCATAAAGGCCAGATTTGTGCAGTGTACGACTGATTGTTGTCCTATGGACAGACTCTCCCACCTCAGCTGTAGATCTCTGCAGTTCATCCAGAGTGATCATGGCCCTCTTGGCTGCATCTCTGATCAGTTTTCTCCTTGTTTGAGAAGAAAGTTTGGAAGGACGGCCGGGTCTTGGTAGATTTGCAGTGGTCTGATGCTCTTTTCATTTCAATATGATGGCTTGCACAGTGCTCCTTGAGATGTTTAAAGCTTGGGAAATCTTTTTGTATCCAAATCCGGCTTTAAACTTCTCCACAACAGTATCTTGGACCTGCCTGGTGTGTTCCTTGGTTTTCATAATGCTCTCTGCACTTTAAACAGAACCCTGAGACTATCACAGAGCAGGTGCATTTATACGGAGACTTGATTACACACATTTGGATTCTATTTATCATCATCGGTCATTTAGGACAACATTGGATCATTCAGAGATCCTCACTGAACTTCTGGAGTGAGTTTGCTGCACTGAAAGTAAAGGGGCCGAATAATGCACGCCCCACTTTTCAGTTTTTTATTTGTTAAAAAAGTTTAAATTATCCAATAAATGTTCTTCCACTTCACGATTGTGTCCCACTTGTTGTTGATTCTTGACAAAAAAATTAAATTTCATATCTTTATGTTTGAAGCCTGAAATGGGGCGAAAGGTTGCAAGATTCAAGGGGGCCGAATACTTTTGCAAGGCACTGTATGTACATGTGCGATGAGATCATAATACAGTACTATAACTATAACCCAACGAGATGAAAATGACCTTGTAGTATTTCCTTGGAACAACAAAATCTGTGTCAGCCCTTCTGAACTCGACAACTGTAACGTTGGTTATTTCAGTCTCAGTCAATCGACATCTCACGTCAACACAGGCTGACAGGTTGTTAAAATTTTGTCCACGAATGATCAACAAAGTGGTAAGAACAAAAATACAATATTTAGCTAGATCTTTGGGTTTAAAGCTAACACATAATTAACTTATTGTCTGCAACTGGTTCCGATTTAAAGTGCCTATGACACCAAAAACATGTTTATTTCATATTTCACGCGGTATTTTATGCTCCTGAATGAAATGGACCGCTTGGATGTGTGTGAAAGCGATTTATATTTTCAATTTTTGAATCCCGCGCCATGAAAATGAATAACTTCCTTCCAAATGTGCTGCAGAATATTGTTGCTGCACAAGGGAGAGGCGTGTGAGCCTTTTTGGGTTTCAAAATGTTCCCATTCACCGCGGAAATTGGCCAAAACAAGCCCTACGAATGTGGGACCATTGGACTTACGAGGAACTGAGTAAACATCGTATTTTGTATTATGTCAAATACTGGGATCATGGCACACGTTTCAATACAGAGGTGGCTTGCATTTTGTGGCTGATTGTCCACCGGGAAAGCCACTCGGCCGGCGGCTTGTCGCACACCCCCCTCTATACTCGGCTTATTGCACTCTTCTTGTGCCCGGTGTTCTGTCAAGTTTTCAACCCCATCAGAAATTGCAACTTTGTGTTAAAAATAGCAGCGAACACAGCGGTTACAAAGTAAACACTACAAACTTTCTTTAAATAAAGGACTTTTTACTTTCGTTTGATCATGGACGGACAAGTAGAAAAGTTCTCCTCAGACACATCCTGCCATGTTAGCTGCACAACAACTGCACGCTGCTCTCTCACTGTTTACGTCTTTGCCATGAAGTAAAGCATTATTTTACGCCATCTTCGTTTTGACCATGTGCTCCTCCGACGTCGGCCGGTTTGTCCAACGGGCATTCTCCAGCTGCTTCCCCGGCAAACGAGCTCTCCTGCCCGCAGCAGTAGAAGAGCCCGACGAGCAGTAACTTGCTTGCCGCCAGGCGGGTTGCCGATCGGTGTAGACAATCGACAACCCCGCCGCCGTGTGACATGATCCTTGGTAGTTTTGTGTGATTTTTCGCTTTGAAAGCCGAGAATAAGACTTTGAAACATCACTCGGTTCAAGTTAGCATGTCGGCTAGCTGTCACGCTTCCTGGTTTGTTAACGCTCTCCGAAGCCGGGGCAGGGAAATGACAAAAGCCGGACTAACTACGGTGGCATAAAATATAGTTTGGGAGGTGCAAGAAGTGGACAGTTTTGACCATTATGGAGTAATTTTGCCATGTCGTACTGAATAAATGCATTTTTAATAGTTCGTACTCCATTTAGCACAAGACATATTTGTCATGACCATACCATTTATTTAGCAATTGGAGAAAAATACTTCGATAAAAAGAATATCCTGTAAAAATATTAGAGAGATTGAAACACTGACATTTTGCGGCTCTCTTTGTCTTATTTTCCTTGTTCTGAATGATTTCCCCTTCAATGGGCTGAATTCCAAATCGGATGAAACCATGACCCTGCGGACGTCATCCTCCTGTTGGGGACACTAGAGCCCTATAATGGTTGGCGTGGCTAAACAGCAGATTAAAAGACTAATTTCTCGTCATCTGCGCTTTACCAAATTGTTGTATATAGTCTTATTGTCTCAAAATATGATTCTATTCACATAATAATGCTATTTAAGACTTTTTTTATCTTGTCGTAGACACTTTAAGGCGTATAGCGTGGTAGATCCACTCTGGCGCTTTGAAGCTGGACGCTGTTCAAAACATTCCACTTCCAACCATTTCAGGTGCTTCCAGGACTTCACGCACAGCACAAAAAGTCTCGGAGTCTCTTCTACGTCATGCTGAATCCATTTTTTGAGATTCCATGGGTTCCTCTAGTTTGATTTTGAGTTTTATCTTTGTCAACACACTTTTTCAACTGGACTTCATGTTTAGAAATGATCAAAGATGGCACCGCCCATGTTTAGCTGAGGAAACTTGTCTCTATAGGTGAATTTTTTTTAAAAATGTGACCGATGTGAAAAAGAGTTCAATTCAATCAGTCAATATAAACATATTTAATGTGAAAGACTTTATAGAATGGGTCATGTAATAACATGTAGAACATTAAAAGTAACGTCAGTTACTTTTGCCGAGTAATTACTTACTCTTGGATTGGGAGAAGTAATTTGTAACTGTAACTAATTACTTTTTTAACACAGCTATTCAAGTCACCTGGTGAAAATTCTTCTAGTTTTAATATCGCAATGTATCCACAGATTTTCTATGGGGTTGAGATCTGGAGACTGGCTAGGTCACTCCAGGACCTTGAAATGCTTCTTACGAAGCCACTCCTTTGTTGCCCTGGCTGTGTGTTTGGGATCAATGTCATGCTGAAAGACCCAGCCACGTCTCATCTTCAATGGCCTTGCTAATGGAAGGAGATTTTCACTCAAAATCTCTCGATACATGGCCCCATGTATTCTTTCCTTTACACAGATCAGTCATCCTGGTCCCTTTGCAGAAAAACAGCCCCAAAGCATGATGTTTCCACCCCTATGCTTCACAGTGGGTATGTCGTTTTTCGGATGCAGTTCAGTATTCTTTCTCCTCCAAACAAGAGAACCTATGTTTCGACCAAAAAGTTCTATTTTGGTTTCATCTGACCATAACACATTCTCCCAGTCCTCTTCTGGATCATCCAAATGCTCTCTAGCGAACCGCAGATGGGCCAGGACGTGTACTGGCTTCAGCAGGGGGACACGTCTGGCAGTGCAGGATTTGAGTCTCTTGCGGCGCATTGTGTTACTGATAGTAGCCTTTGTTACTGTGGTCCCAGCTCTCTGTAGGTCATTCACTAGGTCCCCCCGCGTGGTTCTGGGATTTTTGCTCACCGTTCTTGTTATCATTTTGATGCCACGGGGTGAAATCTTGCATGGAGCCCCAGATCGAGGGAGATTATCAGTGGTCTTGTATGTCTTCCATTTTGTAATAATTGCTCCCACAGTTGATATCTTTACACAAAGCGTTTTACCTATTGCAGATTCAGTCTCCCCAGCCTGGTGCAGGTCTACGATTTTGTCTCTGGTGTCCTTCGACAGCTCCTTGGTTTTAGCCATAGTGTAGTTTGGAGTGTGACTGACTGAGCTTGTGGACAGGTGTCTTTTATACCAATAATGAGTTAAAACAGGTGCCATTAATACAGGTGCCATTAATACAGGTAACGAGTGGAGCCTCATTTGACCTCGTTAGAAGAAGTTATACCTCTTTGACAGGCAGAAATCTTGCTTGTTTGTCGGTGACCAAATACTTATTTTCCACTCTAATTTGGAAACAAATTCTTTAAAAATCAAACAATGTGATTTTCTGTTTTTTTTTTTTTTTTTTTGTGGCGTCTGGAGTGTGACTGACTGAGGTTGTGGACAGGTGTCTTTTATACCAATAATGAGTTAAAACAGGTGCCATTAATACAGGTAACGAGTGGAGCCTTGTTAGACCTCATTAGACCTCGTTAGAAGAAATTAGACCTCTTTGACAGTGCTTGTTTGTAGGTGACCAAATACTTATTTTCCACTCTAATTTTAAAATAAATTCTTTAAAAATCAAACAATGTGATTTTCTTGTTGTTGTTGTTTTTTTTTCCACATTCTGTCTCTCATGGTTACCCATGTTGACAATTACAGGCCTCTCTAATCTTTTCAAGTAGGAGCACTTGCACAATTGGTGGTTGACTAAATACTTATTTGCCCCACTGTATTAAAGCTGCTTAACATAAATTTAAAATGGCATCTCAAAAAAGTGATTAAAATTATTGTTCAATGTATTGTATCCTTACTTAGACAAATTATGTTTAAATATAATTTGTTACAAACTTTACTGTCTGCTTGACAGTGTCAAGCAAAGATGTTTTTTCGGGAGAAACCTTTTGGTTCCTTTTTTGTTGATTTTCTAAACAGTGACAACTTATGTGACAAACGATATATCGATTCTTCGCGGGAGCATCACGATCACCTTTTGGGCTACAGAGTATCGCGATATATCACCTTTTCGATATACAGTGCCTTGCAAAAGTATTCGGCCCCCTTGAACCTTGCAACCTTTCGCCACATTTCAGGCTTCAAACAAAGATATAAAATTTTAATTTTTTGTCAAGAATCAACAACAAGTGGGACACAATCGTCAAGTGGAACAAAATTTATTGGATAATTTAAACTTTTTTAACAAATAAACTGAAAAGTGGGGCGTGCAATATTATTCGGCCCCCTTGCGTTAATACTTTGTAGCGCCACCTTTTGCTCCAATTACAGCTGCAAGTCGCTTGGGGTATGTTTCTATCAGTTTTGCACATCGAGAGACTGACATTCTTGCCCATTCTTCCTTGCAAAACAGCTCGAGCTCAGTGAGGTTGGATGGAGAGTGTTTGTGAACAGCAGTCTTCAGCTCTTTCCACAGATTCTCGATTGGATTCAGGTCTGGACACAACAGTATCTCGGACCTGCCTGGTGTGTTCCTTGGTTTTCATAATGCTCTTATGCTCTTAATGCACTTTAAACAGAACCCTGAGACTATCACAGAGCAGGTGCATTTATACGGAGACTTGATTACACACAGGTGGATTCTATTTATCATCATCGGTCATTTAGGACAACATTGGATCATTCAGAGATCCTCACTGAACTTCTGGAGTGAGTTTGCTGCACTGAAAGTAAAGGGGCCGAATAATATTGCACGCCCCACTTTTCAGTTTTTTATTTGTTAAAAAAGTTTAAAGTATCCAATAAATGTTGTTCCACTTCACAATTGTGTCCCACTTGTTGTTGATTCTTGACAAAAAAATTAAATTTCATATCTTTATGTTTGAAGCCTGAAATGTGGCGAAAGGTTGCAAGATTCAAGGGGGCCGAATACTATTGTATTGTCACACCCCTATTGGCACCATATGCACTAGTTGAGTGTGAAGTGCTTTAATATAATATCATGACAACACCTTGCTGGTACTGATGGTTTTATTTCAGAAGTAGTGTAAAAGAATAGAAGTGCATGCAGCTGTGGGTGAATCTTAGAAGATTATTTCATTTTTAATACAGAATTAATTACTTGGCATTAATGTAAAAACCCAACAAAAAATGTGGCCTTGTTTGTTAGTGTAACAAAAATAAGTCATTGTTTGTTCAAATGGCCTTCTAATGAATAATGATATAATCTGTTTAGACAAAAATATTTAGAAACGCTATAAAAAGCTTTGGTATAGCTTTTCAGAAAAGATCATCCATATAAATTAAATACTTTTATCGTCAAGATTCTCCTTTCCAACCTGAGCTTATTGCCACCAGTGCGACTAATACATTTGAGTACTTTTTACTTATACATCTCAGCTTTGTTAGTCTACATTATCGCATAAAAAAATACGATAATTGGTAAAAACTGTAATATTTTCTATATACTATTCGGCATCCAGGAGCATGACATGCACGAAAAGGCCTGCTGATGAGATCATGTCGCCGTTCTTGTTCAGGAGCGGAACGTGGCGATAACCTGGAAAAAGAAAAATTAAAAATTAGAGGAAGCAAGATTTTGGATTTCAGATTGTAGTACCGTTCTGTATGCAGGTGAGCGGTAGGCAGTATTGGCCAATGAGATCGTTGGCCGACGCGGTGTCGTAGTCCTCCACCACAAATCGCAATATGGCCAACTCGGGGACGTAAATATGGAACTGGAAGCGCTCATTCCACATGGGGTTGAACCCTACACAGACATGTAAAATTAAGAGTGTAATACGGGACATTTTTGCATGTGTGGGAGAGCTTCTGACCATTGTTGGTGATGTAGTGAGTCTCCTTGCTGGCATTGTCCAACTGGACGCCGTGCACCTCCACCCTCACCAGAGGGTCCACAATGGATTTCTGTTTCTCCACGTTGAGTTTGGGCAGTTGTTGGGCTGAGATCACCTACATAATACAGTCAAGAAAATAAGTATTTGAGCACCATGCTATTTTGCAAGTTCTCCCACTTAGAAATCATGGAGGAGTCTGAAATTTTCATCGTAGGTACAGTGGGGCAAATAAGTATTTAGTCAACCACTAATTGTGCAAGTTCTCCCACTTGAAAATATTAGCGAGGCCTGTAATTGTCAACATGGTTAAACCTCAACCATGAGCGACAGAATGTGGGAAAAAAAACAGAAAAGCACATTGTTTGATTTTTAAATAATTTATTTGCAAATCATGGTGGAAAATAAGTATTTGGTCAATACCAAAAGTTCATCTCAATACTTTGTTATGTACCCTTTGTTGGCAATAACGGAGGCCAAACGTTTTCTGTAACTCTTCACAAGTTTTTCACACACTGTTGCTGGTATTTTGGCCCATTCCTCCATGCAGATCTCCTCTAGAGCAGTGATGTTTTGGGGCTGTCGTTGGGCAACACGGACTTTCAAATCCCTCCGCAGATTTTCTATGGGGTTGAGACCTGGAGACTGGCTAGGCCACTCCAAGACCTTGAAATGCTTCTAACGAAGCTAGTCCTTTGTTGCCCTGGCTGTGTGTTTGGGATCATTGTCATGCTGAAAGACTTCAATGCCCTTGCTGATGGAAGGAGATTTTCACTCAAAATCTCTCGATACATGGCTCCATTCATTCTTTCCTTTACACAGATCAGTCGTCCTGGTCCCTTTGCAGAAAAACAGCCCCAAAGCATGATGTTTCCACCCCATGCTTCACAGTGGGTATGGTGCAATTCAGTATCCTTTTTCCTCCAAACAAGAGAACCTGTGTTTCTACCAAAAAGTTCTATTTTGGTTTCATCTGACCATATCACATTCTCCCAGTCCTCTTCTGGATCATCCAAATGCTCTCTTGCGAACCGCAGACGGGCCTGGACGTGTACTTTCTTCAGCAGGGGGACACGTCTGGCAGTGCAGGATTTGAGTCCCTGGCGGCACATTGTGTTACTGATAGTAGCCTTTGTTACTGTGGTCCTAGCTCTCTGTAGGTCATTCACTAGGTCCCCCCGTGTGGTTCTGGGATTTTTGCTCCCAGTTCTTGTTATCATTTTGACACCACGGGGTGAGGAGGGAGTTGAAAGTCCATGTTGCCCAACGACAGCCCCAAAACATCACTGCTCTAGAGGAGATCTGCATGGAGGAATGGGCCAAAATACCAGCAACAGTGTGTGAAAAGCTTGTGAAGAGTTACAGAAAACGTTTGGCCCCCGTTATTGCCAACAAAGGGTACATAACAAAGTAGTGAGATGAACTTTTGACATATTGTCAAGGTCGCTAGTAAGATAATAGGCTGTCCACAGGTCTTCTTAACAGATATTTATGAGAGGCAGGTCATGAGGAAGGCAAAACACATACTGAATTGTGTACAACATCCCCTTCATTGCTCGTTTGAGGTCCTCCCTTCAGGCAGGAGATTCAGAGTCCCTTGTTTTAAGTTAAATAGGACAAAGAACTTCTTCCTACCCAGTGCAATTCGGTTGCTAAATTTGCACAATTTTTGCACTTAGATGCAAAACTGTCTATGGCATTTTAAATTTGTTGTCTGTGTTATTTTATTGTATGTGTATGAGTTGTTGTGTTATCTGTTATCTGTATGCTTACCTGCTGTAAGACAAGTTTCCCCTTCTTAGGGGACAATAAACTTAAACTGAACTGAACTTTTGGGATAGACCAAATACTTATTTTCCACCATGATTTGCAAATTAATTCTTTAAAAATTAAACAATGTGATTTTCTGGGGTTTTTTCCACATTCTGTCTCTCATGGTTGAGATTTACCCATGTTGACAATTACAGGCCTCTCTAATATTTTCAAGTGGGAGAACTTGCACAATTAGTGATTGACTAAATACTTATTTGCCCCACTGTAAGAGAGATAATCTAAAAAGCATAGTTTGTAGCTACGTTGGCTTAGTTTGTAGCGGCTGTCGGCCGCAGTCAGGTATTATTACTTCTTCTGTATGCACGTGACGTCAAAGCGTTGTGCCGCATTGGAAGTAGTCCGGGCAAAACATCATGCTCAGAGCTGGCAAAATTAAACGATTCCTAGAGGTGGAGGAAATGCCTGGATCAATTTTTAAAACCAGGTTACTCTAATTATTCGAGTAATCTTTTCAGCTTTAGTCTGTATCACTTTCACCGGCAATAATTAACTTTGAGGAGGGTGCCAGGAACCCTGCCACATACAAAAAAAAAATACAAATGTGCTGACTGCTTTACGGCATACCTCACTTCCCCCATTCATTATATAAATGCAATTCGATGTGCACGCTTTCGCATGAATTTTGCAAAGATGGCAGAGCAATAAGAGACTAAAAGTTTTGTCTGAAGAGGAAAAAAAGGAAGGCTACCGGGCAGGGCCTGCCCAGCCTATACGCAGACTATGCAGCTCCTTAGGACCACTAGGGGGTCCCCGATCTGGCAATTGTTTAATTTATATTTTATTTTGTTTACTACAGTTCGCTTTAGTTGACTTTTGTGAGTTTTGATACTTAATTTCAAGCTTAAAAAAATTAAAGTTCTTCCTTAACTTCTTTCTTTTCCTCTTTTAGAAAAAGGTTTGGCGCTATCTACTGTATGTACTGACTATCATTTGGGGTGAGAAGTTTGAAGTATGCAGTGCAACAAAATTTGATTAATATACAAAATATGGACGTATGGGTTGGATTGCATGGATGGGTTTCACAGTACACTGTGAGGAAATGGTGGGCCAAAAATATGGGCCCCTTGGCATTATTTTGCTAAGGGCCCCCAAATGGCCTAGGCCGGCCCTGCTACCAGGATACACAGAATAAACATTGGCCTGGCTTTCACTCGCTGGCGTGATGTAAGCGCTGACCTTTCGGGTGGGGTTGGGGGGGGTTAGCCACAGGATGCTAACCATCATATGCTATTGTTTAGCCACAACTGGATTCATTAACTTATTACTATTCATCCTTCACACAGCCGCTGGAAACAGAAATGTTTAATAATTCTGCAGGTGAACGGGAAATTGATTTTTGATTGATGATTTTACAAAACTGCGGGTGTGCGCTGGTTCTCATGGGGAACGCAGTCTTCACTTAAGACTTAACACTACCGCTTTTGTCCACCAGTGCCGCTAAAATCGACTAAAACTGAAGTTACATAGTGTTGCTTTAAAGAGAGTTCGTTAACCACTGGGGGAAAAAATCTTAATTCTACAGGGTAGAAAAATTACATTGTGAAAATTTTAACTAATTTAGAATTTTTTGTTTAATTTTAATGCTTAAAGCTTCACCATGATATGGAGGATCATCCTCCTCAGCCAGGGTCCTTCAGTAAGGTCGTTGGGATCGAACTGAGAGCTGGGGTCTCGCTGGAATTCCGGCTTGAGGATGTAGCCGCACATGCCGTTGGGTAGGAAGCGTCCCTGGTTGATGTGCATTTCCTTTTGCGGCGTCTGAAAGTTGAGCGCCACTGCCAAGCCAAAGGAAATGTTACTTTCAATGGAAGCGCAGTGTTAGAATTGCGGGTAGGGTGTTCAAAGATGGGGGCACACCTATTTGGCAACCAGCGTTCCACAGGGGCACCGGATTGTAGTTGGATGAGTCTGTTCTGGAGCCGGCCGGGTAGGTTCGGCTCAGCTTGTCAATGTTGTGGTGGATGAAAGCGGTGGCTGTTAGGTTTGGTCGCAAAACATTTGTTTTCAGGTGACACATGACGGAAATTTTTTCGATTAAAAATTAAGAAAAGGAAACTCAACAAAAATTAAAAGCATCAAATGCTCAGTGATGAATGGTTTCTTCTACCATTAAATCATCAAGAAAAGTGTTAACCAAGGGCGTAGGTTTGCATAGGGACAGTAGGGCCATAACACGGACAACTTTTCAGGATCCTTATTTGCATTTTATACAGTAATAACTTCAGTTGTATCGGTAATTTTGATTGTCTTCCCATATGTTGTAGAATTGACCCTACCATTTTCATGATGTTAAAACTTACATTTGCCCCTTTTCACTTGCTGAATGTGTCAGTCCATTTCTTTCTTCCTCAACCCCCGAAACACACAAATACGCAATCACAGCCCTGACTGAAATACAACATGTAGACAAATTGCCGAGCCCTTTGAAGAGGAGGAATATTGGAAAGTTTTTTTGGGCCAGCAGCAGCCACTTTAAGTACAGTGGTCCCTCCCTATTTCGTGCTTCAAACTTTGCGCTCTCAGTCTATCGCAGATTTTTTTCAATTATGAAAAAAAAGATACGGTGTTTCATTTAGAAATGTTAAGATGTATGCATGTATGCATGTACAAATCATTGTTTTGTTTTATATACAGTTAATCTCATTTATCTTATTATTTGCAGTGAAAAAACACATATTAAAATATCCATATTTTTAAAATTATACTTTGGGGAGAAAAGGGAAAACATGTGGTTCACTTGGTTCAAAGCTTCATGGGGGTTCATTTGGTCTTATGACAGTCTTATGATGCCGCTGTTATATAAAGTGTTACCGGAATATGTCTTTTGGTGTAAATATCCCATAATACAGTGAGGACACCTGGGGCTTATAGTCTAGTGCGATTTATCAATGAACAAATGGCGTTTTTGTGTCAAATTTGGTGGGTGGCAGCTTATGGTTCGAAAATTACGGTAAGTCAATGCAGATTCATTTTGCATTGATCGTTTAGCCCAGGGGTCCCCAAACTTTTTCCTGTGAGGGCCACATAACGTTTCCCTTCTCTGATGAGGGGCCGGGGTCAGTTTGTAACAGAAAAGGTGTGACGATTGCAGGACTGCCAAAATGTAAAGATTTATTGTTTTTCAGAAAGCCACAATCAAATAACCCTTTCTGGATTCTTCACGGAACAAAAGTATATAAAATAATAATATAATATAATAATAAATAATAATAATAATACTATTAATTAAATAGATAATAACCAAATAACCCTCTCTGAGTTCTTCACAGAAAAAAGCGAGGAAATAAATAACACTATTGGGAAAGAAAAAAAAAAAAAAATCTATTTTTTTTTTTTCTTTTGTTCAGGGGGCCGGAACCTCCCCGTAGTTTGGGGACCCCTGGTTTAGCCTATCATTTAATTAGGTTCATATTCATTCGCCAAATCTGTTTGGTCTTTTTAAAGTCCCGTCCCCAGCAAAAAGTGTACATGCAGGTTATGCTGTTATATCATCCCTTCCAATGTTGAGACCAAACCTACACCCTTGATGTTAACATTTCGATCCGTTGGGGGTCACCTGAGTTCTCAGCCAAGTTGAAGGCTTTGCTTTCTTTGAAGGAGGACATCTCGTAAAAGTCCAACTTTTCCCTGGCATGTTCGAAACCATTGAAATGGACGCTCTTGCAGTAGACCACGATGTCCGACAGCTCCCTGGCCAGTTTAATTTTTGAATTCTGAAGGGAAAGTCGTGACCAAAGAAAATGTGTGACAAATTAAATTGACTTAAAATGATCATGTTGTAAAAGGTCAGGCTTTTGCTCTCCTACTCTTAAAATGCACTTTCAGTGTACAATGACTTTTTCCTTTTGTTTTAAAATGTTTAGTGAATTTTCGTCTCCAGTTCTAAAATGTTGAAAAAAAAAAAGTTTCCTTCTATTGCCTAAATATTGAATCTGTAGTTTTTTTAAAAGGGCTTTACACACCTTTTGGGGGGCACTTTGTCCGTTCTCTTGCTCCGCTGCCTCATCCTCCTCGGACACCGTCCCCTCCGAAATTGTGTTGTTATTGTTGAATGCGGCGTCCAGTTTGTTCAGCCGCTTTCCCTTGATCAGGAACTTGCCCTTGAGCTCCTGCAGGACATGGAAGCTTCAGTATTCTCCATAACCTGGTTCCAGTAAAACTCCTACTGGAGAGTCCCGAATAAGCAAAAGGACACAAATGCAACCTCACCTCAGGTGACGGGAAGTCAGAGGGCACAAAGTCCCCAAGGGGCTGCGAGACCAAGGCGTCCCCTAGAATGGAGATAATATAGTGGGCCATGAGCTTCTGTTGGTCCACGCTGCAATGGTTCTCCAAGGACAGGATGACCGGGTAGTCTGATGTCTGTGTGAAGGTGACACTACGTTAGTATGCAAGCAAAACAAACATGGAATTCTACAATTGACAGCAAGGGACAGAAAAAGGGTTCATTTAATGAATTGTAGTACCACTACAGTTGGGATAATGCCTGCTGCATTACGGTAAGCGCCAGTGACAGATGCTGGTCTTTCAATGAGAGGAAGCTCAAAGTGTGTATGCCTGTGAGTGTTTTATGATGGTGAAGGGGCTCAGCGGCACCTGCTGTTTGGTAGGGAAAGAAACTAGAGTGCCAGAAGTCAAGTGCCCAAACACAAGTAGCTACAATAGAATAAAATAGGGCTGCAGCTGCCGAATATTTTAGTAGTCGATTAATCGATGGACTAGTTAGTTCGAATAATCGAGTAATCGGATAAGGAACATGAAAAATTAAAATACCTGAGCTGAGCCTCAAACAGTATATTTTTTTCTAAAAAATGAGGATCTATGTACAACAAAAGAACAATTGGCTAACTTACATAGAAAAAGTCCGCTAGCTTAAATGCTGTAAAATGCTAAAGTTTTTTAGAAAGCTCTTAACATATGGTTCAGACAAATATACATATGAACTAAATTATGAATGCATTATAAAACATTAGCGCAAACAAAAACCTAGCTTACGTTGGCCTTAACAGGGAGCAGTTGGGTTCAGCCATGTGAAAAGAGGCAGACCGTAGGGCAGTGTATCCACCCTAATCAATAAAACCAAATGCAAACACCTATAAACCTTTACAACGCCACTTTAATTAAACGAATACTTGAAGCAACAAAATTTAATTTGAATATTTTTTGGGCTTACTTAAATAGAAAAATTCCGCTAGCTTAAATGCTATAAAATGCTAAAGTTTTTTTTAGAATGCTCTTAACAAATGGTTCAGAGACATTTTCCCGCAAAAAAATGGCTAAATATACTTACAAACTAAATTATGAATGCATTAAAAAAACATTAGCTCAAACAACAACTTAGCTTATGTGGGTCTTAACAGGGAGCAGCCGGATTCAGCCATGTGAAATGAGGCAGACTACAGGGCAGTGTATCCACCCAAATCAATAAAACTAAAAGCAAACACTTTCAAAATATACCATTACAATTAAACGAATACTCGAAGCAGCAAAATCTAATTCGAATATTTTTTTCAAATCGAATACTCGAGTTACTCGATTAATCGTTGCAGCACTAGAATAAAACACTAGAAATAGAAGCTCGATTTGTCGCTAGTCGTTTTTAACAAAGCAAGTGTCGCTAGGATAATTATGAAAGTCTCTGATTCAACTCAGAACAACGGAATGAAAATTGAAAAATGTCTCCCACGGTTGTTAGTACGACAAGATCACTGATTCGCTCATTTAGCTGTCAGGTAAAAAGGGATTCATCCTCAGACAGATCATCCAATCATCATGCAGAGAAACAGAGCGTTCGGGCCAGCTGAGCTCTGCCCACTGCCCGTAGACCCCCAGAGATGTACAGCGTCCGATGGGTGGGATAAACCCATCTTTTAGCCAATTACTCGTCTCGTTTCGCTGTAGTGGGACAACGCACTCTCAACTCATTGTTTAAAGGACTGTGAAGCTGTGCGAATGAATGAAAAGCAAGCCACCTCCTAGCCAGTGATAAGAAGCTAATTCTGAACAAACGTTCAGAGAATTGTAGCGCACATTTAAGCCCCTTTCACATACACCTAATCACTGTTAAAATCCCAGGATTCAAACGGGCAGTCCTTATATGTGAAAGCAATTTCCTGGGTCTACTGACACTGAGATTACGCGGACATTTAGCGTGTCGCGTCTTAGTATAATGTCCAGAACCTTCCCGGGACAAGGCGTATGTGAAAGCAAGCACGATGGCTGAGGACATAAATATCCTGGTGGGCCGATCGTCACTTCCTCTTTCTTCGCAGTAGGACAAAAAGCGGTAAACAAACATCACAATTATCAACATCGCAAGCTGGAAATACAGTAGATAAATTGAAAATATAACAAAATTAAATTGCTACTGGATCGTAAAGCCGAGGAAGAGAGTCCATCCTTCATCTTTGGAAATGTGCGGTTTATTTTGTTGCCGATATTAGGGTCCACAAATGCGGAATCAAGGTTGTACTTCAAACCAAAAAAACAACGGAGGAATCCGTTCAACGGTTTAACGGTTTATTAAATACAAACAAAAATAAATGCGATCGCGGAAAAAGGGGAATAACACAATGGATCTGTGACAGTAGGTCAACGGGGAGCCATAAAACTAACCAAAGCTGTAGGCAGAGAGCCGATAAGACAACAAAACAAATACTGTACACTCAAATACCAGCACAACATAGGGGATTTCAAAACAAGGGCGGCAGAGGTGTCGAATGGCGCTCAGTAGGTCTGAACGATATTAGAAAAAACTATTGTTGCGATTTTTTGGGGGGTTTGCGATATATTGCGATATTATATTTTGCGATATTAAAAAAATATATATTTTAAGAAATTTTCACTAGATGACTTGAATAGCTATTTGGAAAGACTTTGGATGACTCACCATCACCACAGTGTACAGCGATCCCTTGTTTTTCGCGGTTAATAGGGACCAGAACCCGCCGCGATAAGTGAAAAACCGCGAAGGAGTGCCCCCCCCCCCATTTTTTTGGTGTTTTTTTTGTGCTCAATGTATTTATTCAGATTAAGCATTGGAAAGAGATACATATAAGACATGTTTTTTCTCACTTTTTCCCCTAAAGTGATTTAAAAATTGTATATAAATAAAGGGTTTTCAAGCACTTCAAATGTCATAATTATGATCAGTTTTAAACATAACTGTGCAACCAAATCATTTTTTAACAAGAATAACGTTCTGTAGTAGAAAAATGCTTGGCTTTATTAAATGCTTCTCATTATCTACCGTAGCTGTGACTCTTGGAGTGACATGTAGAAATTTCAATTCCTCATGGTCACTTCTGGCATTTATTTTATATGTCTCCAACGTCTCCACATACACACACACACACACACACACATATTCATTCCAGGGCGGCTTCCTTGCAGAATCTGTTTAACAAGTTAAACGATGATTGACACATTACTCCGCTTTGAAGTCCGCTTCTTTGGTAAGATCTAAGACAACGAGCATCGTTAACTTTGATAAGCAAGTGCTGCAGTGACTGTGAGGAACAAAGGGCTGGGAGAGGGAGGGTGTGAGGCTGTGCTCAGAGCAGAAAGCAAGGCGTATATGGATTAAAAAAAAATAAAAACTATCGCACGTGCTTGCGATGGGACTATTGCGCACATGGCGATGTTTAAACGATATATCGTTCAGGCTTAGCGCCCAGCAAGTTAATATCTCGGCACCCTTCTTTTGGATCTCCTGGGCTTAAATACTGTACAGTCTTGATGAGCTTGAATTGGCTGCAGTTACGACGTTGGGAACGCTCCTCTGTAACAAAACACGATTTGACCAACATTGTAACAACCGACCAAAAATGACGTAATGTTCGGGTTATAAAATCACGCCAGCAGCCCTTCCACACAGAGAGCGCAAGTGGGCAGCAAAGGACATGTATGTGAAAGTGTCCAATCCGCGTCATTTGCCGGGATATGTTTTTGAAAGGGTCCAGTCAATGACGTACAGACAGCAGTATACATTTGATCACGATTTTTTGAGCTGAGCCTCCCTTGCAGTCTTAGAGCAACTGCCTCTGCTAAGCACTCTGTAGTTGGATAAGTAAATGCTCCAAGCTCTCCTGAGTAACATGATCCCACGCTAAAGAAGCATCTTGTCATTTCTGAGTAAAAACTACAAGGCACCTTGAATGCATAGTCTTTTATGGCCTTGATTGTATCCCTGAAGAGGATTTTGGACGTTAGTGTATATCCGTGGTAGATAACAGGCTCCCCGTTGGGCCCGTCCCAACAGTCCAGCTCTACGCAGCGGCAACTCTTCATCAGAGCTCTGAAATATAAATCAGAAACTTTACTTCAACGCATAGCACCCTCGACAATTTGTCAAAAAATGTGAGCTTTTTTAATTACCTGATGTAGGCTTCAGTGCTGCTTGGTCCTTTGAGCTGGTCTTTGGTCAGATACGTGTTATGTGAAGACGAAATGTAGTAATGATTAAGAGGCTGTGTCATGTCCTGGTAGACGTTCTTGTAGGCCGGGTTTAGAAGGTCACAGTCTTCATGTTGGAGGTACATCTGGAAGCCGTCTTTGCTCATGTGCCTATTCTGTTTGACTAAAGGGACAAACAAGGTGAAGATGAGGAAAATATTCCCGTTTTTACCGATGTGTACCCACTTGTTTCGTCCATCTCGTATTTTTCAATCAGTCTGAGAGCGTCCGACACGGTCGCCTCTTCCCTCTGCTCGTTCAGCAAAAAGTTGAGCAGGTCCCGAACACTCAGCTGACCGTCCGTTTCAGCGTAGTTCGAGTAGATAACGTCTATCTCTTCCCGGTGGGTCAGGAGCTCGTAGAACTTCTTGATCTCCTCGTCTTCCAAGTAGCCCGAGTTGGACTGGTCACATTTCTGCAAGACCATGCGTATTAGTTAGATACTCTCCCAAACAGCTAAATTCTAATATTTGTGTCCACCTTAAAAATTTCTTCTGCATACACGTCATCCACCTCGATGTTGACATGTCGCAGGAAGCGCTTCAGCTCCTTCAAGTTCATTTTGTTGTCAGCGTTCTTGTCAGCTTTGCGCATGCAATCGATGATCCAGCTGGCAATCGGATGCAAGGTTTTTCATTCCACTCACTTTTTAACTTAACATCTGAGGTCATTTGTCAAGGATACTGCTCGCTTTGTTGTTGCCGGCTAAGGTTGCGCATGTTGCTCATGATCTTCTCAAAGCCTTTGACCCACTGATTGGCGTCCTGCTGATTGTCGGCCATCAGGTCTAGGACTTTCTTGCGACCCTTGAAGACGATGGAGAAGCAGCGATCTTCCTCGCTCGGGTCGGTGTGCTTGTTCAAACCCTCGGACTGCCGGCCGTTGCGTACCGAGTCGATGTCGTCGATGGAGACTACATGGAGATGGTGGTGAAGAAAGGAATTGCGAATTTTAAGGTCAGCACAATTAAAGATCTGTCCACTGACATTGACAGTATAATTTTCAGGAAACTTCTTCATTCAAAACATGAAAAGCTGTCAAGGCTAGAAGCAGAAATACGCCATGGCGTTAACTTCCTTCCTCAAACTGGACATTGTCTGCCGTGTGTACAGTGCAGTGTGCCAGAAACTGGTTGTCTTGCCTATCAACAGGAAGCACTTTGTATCTGCTCTTGATACTGTGGCCTTAGACGCACAAGACACTCATAAAAAATGAAAATGGCATGTTGCTTTTTACCAGTAAATATGATAAAAACAGTATTGTATTTGCGTTCTTAGAGTAAAGGAGCAGTTTAAAAGAGAGGAGGACAAAATTGGCTCGCAGGTTGTTTTTTTAAATCGAGTCCACTGATTTACAAGCTCAAGAGTCTTATAATTTAAATAATAAAAATAAAAATAACTTTTCAATTTTTTTTTTCACCTAACATTTTTATTTTAATCTGTTCTAATGCACAAAATATTAGTAATTTATTTGATTTATTTAAAGATTTAATAAAATAAGAATAGGTTTTAGCAATTTTATATGTATTTATTAGGGTTGTTCCGATCATGTTTTTTTGCTCCCGATCGTTTTAGTTTGAGTATCTGCCGATCCCGATATTTCCCGATCCGATTGCTTTTTTTTTGCTCCTGATTCAATTCCAATCATTCCCGATAATCTTTCCCGATCATATACATTTTGGCAATGCATTAAGAAAAAAATGAATAAAACTCGGACGAATATATACATTTAACATACAGTACATAAGTACTGTATTTGTTTATTATGACAATAAATCCTCAAGATGGCATTTACATTATTAACATTCTTTCTGTGAGAGGGATCCACGGATAGAAAGACTTGTAATTCTCAAAGGATAAATGTGACTTTGTATATTGTGACTAAATATTGCCATCTAGTGTATTTGAGCTTTCAGTAAATGATACTGTAGCAATTTAACTGTTCTGCCCAAATGCATGATGGGAAGTGCACCCACTACTGTGCATAGTGGCACCAATTGATATATCTTCTTTGCGTTGGAAAATAACACATGGTGTTTAGAAAAAGATCAACTACTATGTTTCTTCCCCACACTGCTTCCCACAATTATTGAGAGGGGGATTGTAAGGCTTTAGCCAATTAAAAAAATGTTCCAAAGACTGCCAAAATTCACTCTACTCATCTTACGCTGCCTTTTAGCTCTATATATAGGTGAAACGGCGCCATTATAGATTGAACGCTACAATGCGTGAGTGGGTCGTGCAGTGCATGCGTTAATTGCGTTAAATATTTTGACGTGATTGAATTAAAAAAACATTAATTACCGCCGTTAACGCGATACATTTGATAGCCCTACTTTAAGCCAAAACTAAAGACTCTGGATGAGTGTAAGACATTTTGTCTGTAACGTTAAATACAATTAGAAAACGATTTCATAAAATAACATATATGTTAAAAAAAAAGGAATGTCCGATATTTTTTTGCCGATTCCGATACTTTGAAAATGACGTGATCGGACCCGATCGATCGGGATGACATCTGTACATGATGCTAAACGGAGTTTTTGGATCGAAGCAAGGTAAGTACGCAATAATATCTTGTTAAAATTATGGTGTCTTTGATTATGCTCTCTCATGCTCTCACCTCGAGTTAGTTTAGGGGTTTCAAAAAATATATATATATATTTTTTTTAAAATGCCCTCCTGTTCAAAATTTTTCTTCTACCAGAAAATAGATATTTTCAAGCTTTCCAATGTGGTATAACACATTAATATGGGACAATTTTGAAATTTGGCCAAATTGGGGGTCTCAGAGGGGAACTTCAAGTCACCTGAGTGTTTTCCGCCATATATACAATAAGTCACTTAAAAAATACAACAACAAAAAAAACAATAATTACCATCCCATTTTTATGACAGTCTTATTTGCTCTGACATCTTAATGTGGATATAAAAGAAGGCGTTGCTTAACAGGAGTGGTTGCATCCTCTGATGTGTATCGGTAAGCAATTACGCCCTGTCATTTGAGCTTACAAAGCGGCCCCTTGAGATGTTCTGCTTGTGGTCAAGCAAAGTATTAAATTCCCGCACAAGTTGAGATTTCATTACCCGCCCACTCTGCTGCCCTTGTTTGAACCGCTCAAAAGCAGACGAAAACAAGAGCTGACATTCGCAGGGATGAAAGACATTTTGTTAGATGAGAAAGTCTAGAGTCTGACTGTATTATGAAGCAGCTTGATGCACGGAAGAACACCCATGATATCACCCAGTAAGTCGTCAATGGCCGTTTAAAGGGCTGTCATGACTATAACATCATACAGATGAACAGACCGTTGAGTTTGACGCACGTGGTCCAATGTAAGTCTTTGTTTTGAGGGGAATCCATGCGGAGGCAATTCGAAAGGTCAATCATGAAAGGGGAGGGGCAGCATCGAGTCGGTGCTGGCAGGAGGTGCACTTGTAAGCTACCCAAAAATCTGGGCGGTGTACTCAGTTCTCAGCTGACTGCTCACACACATTGGAAGCTTAAAAGGCAGTATTTGTGTAACGATCGGGAATTTGGATGGAAAATCTTGATTCGGAGGCGAGGAAATATGCAAAGGAAAGTCAGCGGTCAGAAAGTCCCCTGTGCCATGAGAGTGAACAACAATCAAAACAAACCCGCATTAGGATTTTGATAGCAAATTTAGAAGCTCCGTTTTACAAAGCCTGTAAAATACGGCATTTATATATATATTTTTTTGTCCCAGTGGTGGTGTTTAAAAAAAACATTGAATTAGAGCCGAAACGAATACTCGAGCAACTCGAGTAACTCGAGTTTAAAAACTGATCCGAGTAATCTTATTCACCTCGAGTAATCGTTTATTTTGACAGCTCTAAGCATCACGTTTTGCTCGGACTATTTTTGATGCGGGACAACGCGCTGATGTCACGTGCGTAGAGGAAGAAGGGAAAAAAACTTACCGCAGCCGACAGCCGCTACAAACGACGCCGACGTTGCTAAATACTAGCCCGCACGATGCTACGTTGGTAGCAGGTAGCGTCTGATGAGTCTCATAGAGATCACATGTATGTTGAACTCGATGCTTAATGACAGACTCGGCCGCGTCCGGGCTGCGTTAGTAAGCAGCCGCCATCTTAAAGCAGTAGAGCGCTAAGCGCTAATGAAGAGCGCTAAGCGCTAATAAATAAGATTAACGGTACTGTCACTAGCTCAAGTAACGTTAGCCCTGCGGAGGGCTAGGTTTCTATTAATTATGACCACTTTCGATGCGTGGCTAACGTGTCTTACATGTAGGCTTGAACATAACATAGCGTTGTGGAGTGATGAGGGTGTAAAATAAAAACTCAATAATGCTAAATATCAAATTTAGCTCAGTAGTCATTGCTGGATAAAACACCAAGTAGCACTGGTCCCTAATGTGCTCCAATACAGCCTGTATCATACATTTATTTTGAACACTGCAAAAACTCAAAATCCTATCAGGACTTACAGTTTAGACTAACTTAAAACTTAACTAGAACTTAAAAATGGCTTAGCACAAATAGAAATTTAATTGAAACGTGGGAAAAAAATCCTAAGTCTCGTGCTAAATACGAGTAGAATATGAAATAATAAAAATATGGCATGACATGGCATAATTACTCCATAATGGTCAAAACTGTCGACTTCACCTTTACTGTCGCACCTCCCGACGATATTTTATGCCACCGCAGTTAGTCAGGATTTTGTCATTTCCCTTCCCCTTCCCGCTTTGGAGAATGTAAACAAAGCAAGAGACCTGACAGCTAGCCGACATGCTAACCCGAACCGAGTGACGTCTCAAAGTCTTATTTTTGCATTTCGAAGCGAAAAATCACACAAAATTTTTTTAAAATTAATTAAAAATTAAAATTACATTAAAAACTTTTAAGTGATGTGTGTTATCAAGCGTAACGATATATGTATATATATATTTTTTTTTTCTTTTTTAATAAGATCAAAAGGTTTTTTGAGTGAAAGCAGTGAATTAGTCTTTTTTTATTCTAGTTACATCTGAGATGCAATTGTTGGCTGTTTTCAACAATATACATCGAAAATAAAAACATTGATTGACTGAAAATGGTTCAAGATTAGATGAAATGTCTTGTTTTCTCATGTATATTTATAATTGCTCTTCACCTAAAAATATATTTGTTTAATCCGATTACTCGATTAATCCATAGAATTTTCAGTCGATTACTCGATTACTAAAATATTCGATAGCTGCAGCCCTACATTGAATAAGAAAACAAAGTCCCCAGAGGACAAACCAAATATTTTTGTGTACTCACACGTGTGCTTGCGATTAAAGAATTTGTTGGAATCGTGCCACACGGTCTTGCAGTCCTCCTGCAGTCGGTAGAAGCGATTCTTCTGCCAGGAACGGGACCGGACCTTGGTCAGCATGCCGCCGACTATAAGGAATTGCAGATCCGGGTCGCCATCTAAACCTAGGGAGAAAACGACAATATTTAAATCAATTTACAGTGATCCCTCGCTACTTCGCGCTTCAAATTTCGCGCCATCAGTCCATCTCGGATTTTCCATTAAAAAAAAAACAAACAAAAAAAAAACAGATGAGCTATCCCGAGCCAATCGCTTAGTCTCACTCTTGCTCCCTCCCTCCCTCCCTCTCCCTGCTCTTCGTTCCCCAGGCAGGCAGTGCAAGTGCACTGGAGTTGCTTATTAAAGTTAAAAATGTTGACTGATGTTAGTGTCTGATCTTGCCAGAGTCATGGGCTTCAAAAGCGCCGCATGTGTCAATCATCGTTTAACTTGTTAAACAGTTGCTGTGGCAACTCAATGTGTTTAAGAGAGACGATTTGAGAAGATTCACTCAATGAAGTGCTGCCTTGGAACAGACAGGCTCTGTGTGTGCATTAAGTGAGCGGGGGGATAAGGAAGCGCGTGCTGGAATGAACGTGTGTGTGTGGCAACGTTCGATAAATGCAACATGTTGAAAGTGATCCTGAGCAGTTTAAAATTTCCACATGTCACTCAATGAGTCACAGCCAAGGGAGGTAACAGAACGACAGTACAGTACAGGGTGTTCCAAAATGTGTGACCCCATTTCGTAGGCCAACAATTTTGACAATTTTCGTTGGAATGACCTCAAATTTTCACAGCTTGTGTAGAAAGGTTTCAAGTTTTTGGGTGTAACGTTTGGCATTTCTATCTTTTCAGGTTAAGAAATACTGTTCACTTCAAAAGAAATGGCATTTTGCGTGTTAGAGTATGCTCAGACTCAGTCACCGAAAACAGTGCAGCGTGCCTTCTTTACAAATTTTGCAAAGAAGGCACCAACTAAAAAACAAAACAGAGAATTACAGCTGCACTGGAACCTGTTACCGAAGACATGCTACAGTGAGTTTGGCACGAGCTCAAATACCTACTCGACGTGTGCAGAGTCACAGGCGGCGCTCATATATTGAATATCATATGAAAATCTGTCATAGGACCAACAAATATTTGTACTTTTCTTTGTAAATTTAACCAATAAAACGTATGACTTTCAACATAAAGTGTATTTAGTTTCATTAGGATCCATCAAGTAGTTACCGAGATATGGGCATTTAGAATGGGGTCAACCATTTTGGAACACCCTGTACTTTATCCTTGTTTAAAATAATTTGGTGGGACAATAAACAGTTTAAAACGTATCATAATTATTACATTTGAAATGCTTAAAAGCCATTTATTAAACAAAGAATATGGCGGAAACAGAGACAAGGCTGAAAAAGCAGTTTCTGCTCTTGCACCCCTCTTTTAAAAAACTGCTGTATTTTAAGCTGAAAGGACTGTTGTGTTTGATAGAATAATATGTCTATATGCTGCCATAGCAGATTCATGGCGCATTAAGCCCCCGAACTATTTTTAATTTTTCTGTTTTACCCTGGAAACCCTCGTTTACAGACGTCACGCAACCGCTTTTGTTTCAGCCCAGCCATAAAACAAAGGTAATAATTATATTTATTTTTCAAAATGTCTGTCATTTTTAGCCTAGAATCATTAATTGATGTCTAATATTTTGTTTAAAAAAAAAAAAAAACAGCTTTAAAAAATTATTCACTCGCATATTTTAAACTTTTAATTAAACAAATGACGTCACATTGAAAAAAATGGTGTCTGTAAAAAAGTCACGGATATCTACCTCATAGCTATCGCTTAATTCTATTTTTTTTGTTACTGTCGCATTTTCTCCGATATGTTAGATGATAAATAATCGATCCAAACAAATTATGTTTAAAAGGGTAAATATATGAAAATGAAAATCTCGACCACTCCTTGATGTCTGCAATTTCTGCATCGCGATCCGTCTTATAATACCATGTTTCACCAATAAAATCCCCCAAAACTCCAGCCGTGGCCATTCACAGCTGTGTCTTGACACTCAGTGATACATGCTACATGGAGTTTTTGGATCGAAACAAGGTAAGTACGCGATAATATCTTGTTAAAGTCATGGCGTCTGTAATTCTGCTCTTGCGTGCTCTCACTTCCAGATAGGGTTTTGCCGTTTAATTATTTTATTTATTTATTTATTTTAATGCCCTCCTGTTCAAAATTTTTCTTCCCCCAGAAAACTAAGATTTTAAGCTTTCCAATGATGTATCACACATGCATATCGGACAACTTTGAAATTTGGCCAAATTGGGGGTCTCAGTGTGGAACTTCAAGTCACCAGTCTTTTAAAAAAAAATTATACTTTGGGGACAAATACATGTCTTATTGAAATCTATTTCCAATGCTTAATCTGAATAAAAAACATTGAACAAACAAGCAAAAAAAACAGTTTTGTTTTTTTTTCGTGGGGGGACGCTACTTCGCGGTTTTTCACTTATCGTGGCAGGTGCTGGTCCCCATTAACAGCGAGTAACGAGGGATCACTGTAACGTGATAACCACCCATACATTTACTGATAGTTCTTGTTCTCTGTTAGGTCACTGATAACTGGTGCCTGTCTAAGCTGACACTGGTTAAGATGCTATGAACTTAACTGAGATTCGAACCCAGAACCGTGATGCAGACAAGTTCACCACCAGGCCACCCGACTGTCCAATTCCCAGTGAGTAGTTTTATTTTTACTAGCATTACATTGTGGTTCACGGCTTCACGCTGCATTATTTAACCTCTTGTTTTGGTATTAGAACAACATGACCCGGTCATACACTATAATGCATGAGTGATTCACATCTTGGGTTTAAAAAAAACACAGTCATGTGGCTTCAACTTAATTCTGCATTCAGCACTATGAGCATTTACTGTAGAATTAGAGATGAGCAGAGGTTTATGCTTAAAGCGCTGATCTCGGCGGTCTTGGAAGGGAGTGTGAGGCCTCTGATGAAAATGACTCAGACTAATCGACAATCACCGTTAGAACAGCATGATTGCTTTTGACTTAAGTGACACATGACTTTTGGGTGGATGTCATACAAACCCAAATAAATGTTCAGTGTCATTGTATGTTTCGAATGAGTTAACATTTTGGGATAGAATGGAAGTATTGTCTCGTCGAGGGCACCCACGGCTGCAAAGCGCTTCCTCGGGGAAAAAAGGCGTCAGGGTCGTAGGCAGAATAACAACATTGCTGACATTTTTCCCCCCACCTTGGCCGGTTAAACCGTCTCAGATTATCAACATGCAGCTGCACCGTGCATGTTGGAGAAAATCAAGCAAGGATGTGCTATTTGAATGCCGGGTTCATCAGAAGAGAATTGCATGCCTTTATACTCGTGTGACTCATGTTTAATACAAATCATATGAGTGTATTTTTTTCCTTCAGACTAACACCGGATTTAAAAATCATGCACTTTCAATCTGACAAATAGTTATAGACACTTAGTTAACACATGTCTTGACTTTTACTTCCGCATTTTATTTTTTTCTTTGAAGCTTGCAAAACAAATTCTGGAACAACCCTTTTTTGTGTCCTTTTTTACTGCTGCTTTTCTAAAGAAATGTTGGAAAATATGATTAGATCAGATCAGACACAACTATGTGCATTTCAGTCACTACAACTTGTTCACTATGCTCACTAATGTAATAAACATTATCGGACTCGGAGGTTGGTTAGGTTAAATGAACTATGTTGTTTGTAAAGTTGATTTTTAAAAAATATCTTTTCGAAAAAACTACAACTTGGAAGTCAACTAGACCTGCTAACTTCATAGCGCTGCATGCGTCAATCATCGTTTAACTTGTTAAACAGTTGCTGTGGCAATTCAATGTGCGTAAGTGAGCCGTTTGAGTGGACTCCCAAAATGACTCCCATTTTTCGACTACAGTACTTTATTCTTGTTTCAAAATAATTCGGCGAGATAGTAACGTGTTCAAAGCTTATCATAATTATTACACTCATTCATTCATTTTTCATGCCACTTTTCCTAACTATTACATTTGAAGTGCTTAAAAAACATTTATTAAAATAAATACAGTGGTACATCTACACACAAAGTTAATTAGATCCAGGACTTTGTAAGTCGAAATGGTCGTATGTCGAGCAGGATTTTCCCATACGAATACATTATAATTAGAGATGTCCCGATCGATCGATCGGGTCCGATCACATCATTTTAAAAGTATCTGAATCGGCAAAAAAATATCGGCCATGCCTTTTTTTAATATATATATATATATATATATATTCTTTAATTAAATCGTTTTCTAATTGTATTTAATGTTACAGACATAATATGTTACACTCATCCAGAGTCTTTAGTTTAGGCTTAAGGTAGGGTTATCCAATTTAACCCGATAACGGCGGTAATTAATTTTTTTGAAATGTACCACGTTAAAATATTTAACGCAATTAATGCATGCGTTGCACGACCCACTCACGCATTGTCGTGCTCAATCTGTAATGGCGCCATTTTACCTATGTAGAGAGATAAAAGGCAGCGTAAAATGAGTACAGAGAATTTTGGCAGCCTTTGGAGCTTTTTTTAATTGGCTAAAGCATTACAATCCCTCTCCCTTCGATTAGAAATATCATGGGAAGCAATGTGGGGAAAAGCAAGGTGGCAATTGATCTTTTTCTTAGCACCTTATGTTATTTCCCAACGCAGAGAAGATATAACAATTGGTAGCACTACGCACAGTCATGGTTCCACTTCCCATCATGCATTTGGGCATGGCTACAGTATCATTTACTGAAAGCTCAACAAATACACTAGATGGCAATATTTAGTCACAAAATACAAAGTCACAAGTCTTTCTATCCGTGGATCCCTCTCACAGAAAGAATGTTAATAATGTAAATGCCATCTTGAGGATTTATCTTCATTATAAATACAGTACTTATGTACTGTATGTTGAATGTATATATTCGTCCGAGTTTTATTCATTTTTTTCTTCATGCATTGCCAAAATATATAGGATCTTGAAAAATTATCGGGATTGATTGGATTGAATCGGGAGCAAAAAAAAAGCAATCGGATCGGGAAATATCGGGATCGGCAGATACTCAAACTAAAATGATTGGGATCGGATCGGGAGCAAAAAAAACATGATAGGAACAACCCTAATTATAATACCATTAATTTGTTCCACAGCCCAAAAACCTACACTAAATCCTTAATAAATGCTGCTGGTACTTTTACAAATTGCAATTACACACAGCAAAACAAATAAATTATAAATAAAAATTGGAATAACAATATAATAATATCAATAATTCCTGTAATAATGTAACGAATCGCGTTCTAATGTGGCAGAATTTTTTTGCTGTACCTGAACGCACCGCGTGGCTGACGTGACAAAGAGAGGGAGCGGTGCAGTTAACTTTCACTTTTAATGTTTTGTTGAGAAAACCTCAACTGCGGCGGACAGTAGGCGTTTTAAGTTGGACAAGTTCTGAAATAAATAATAAAAACCTGACGAAGCTGGTGATTTCTTTGGCGATGTTAGCACAATAATAATTATAAATATTATAAATACTGGCAAACGGTGGTCGGAAGAGGACCAGAGACATCGTAGACATTCCACAGCTGCAATGTTGAGCCAGTTCAAGGCTGCGCACCCAACACTCATTATTTTCTATCATTTGCATCGTCAGTAAGCCTCAACTTTTCCTAGTTTCACCACCTGTGCTAACCTTTTTGAAACCTGTGTTGATTAGCCTGGTACACCAGACTCAACGCTGTTCCAGCTATTGAGTCTGGCCACCCTTCCCACGGAAACAATTTCCAGGGCGGAGCAAGCCACAGCATACAGACAGCGGAGTGGACCAATCAGCGACGGGCAGACGTGACGTTAGTAAAATGGCGACTTCAGGATGACGGACTTGCGCGCGGAAGTAAACATATGAAGAGAGCGGAGTTTATTCGACATGGCTAGCGCGAGACAGATTGTTGTCAGTGACTCGTGTCGATGTGTTTTTGGTCATTTAAAACTGATTTTACCGTGGATTGGAACATATTCTCGGCTCTGCCGTTCACCGTCTGTGTTGCTGAAGGGACGACTTTCGACGCGCAAGAGTGACGTTGCTCGTGAAGAACACGTCACGCAAATAAACGAATCTGATTTGTCTATTGATTTTGTATCTGCTCGAAAAGGCCGTCAATGGGATGGGTCCCAGACTATTTCTCTCTGTTTGAAAAATACAGGGAGAATAGTCTGGCAGAGCCAGGCTATGTGTTGATTTCTCTCAGAAGAAAATCCCTCGTGCGTCCGTCTGTGGTGCTGTGATGTCGTCGTGTTTCGAGCATGTCGTCGGATTTAGGAACAAATGACGAGTCAAATTTTACATCGAATGTCAAAAAGACCGGGTGTCGAAGCGATCGTATGTCAAGGTACCGCTGTATATACATTTTGTAAAAAATATTTTTGGCAACAAAAGTGTAAAATTATCTTCTAAGTATGTCTTTCCAATGCTAAATCTGATTAAATACATTGAACATATCACAAAAAAAACAAAAACAAAAAAAAAATGGGGGGGTGGTGCTGGGGGGCGCTACTTCGCGGTTTTTTTTTTTTTTTTTTACTTATCGCGGCGGGTTCTGGTCCCCATTAACCGCGAAAAACGAGGGATCACCGTATAGCTACTAGGTGTTGTCTTGCGCTTTAATGACATGGTGTCTTCTGTCAAATCCAATCCACTGCTCCAGGCAATGTGGAGGTCGCCCTTAAGAAAACCTAATCTTCACTAAGAAGAAGAAAAAAACTTCCCAATGTCACCATATTGATCCTTGAATCGCTTTAAAAGCCATCCATTTCAAATACAGCTGCATCACCCCTGAATTTCGAGAAAAGTGTGGTAGTGAGGGGTGTGAGTGGGGTTCACTCACCGATACGCTTCCCGTTCTCTTTAGCCACCTTCCTCAAGTTTTCTTTGTGAGCCAGCTCCTCCGCAGGACTCATTTTCTGTCTATTTTTCCAGCACGACATTGCACAACAAAGTTTATCTATCTACGCCCGCAAGGAGACTTTAAAAAGTCCATTCTCGTACCGGGGTTGGTAAAAGGAGCAGAGAGCACGTAATAGAATAGCACATAAGAGCTCTGTCATTGGGCGGGTCCAGGTTCTTGTCTTTACCACGATTTTGTTGCAGCGAGAGTTGGAAAAAGGAAATGTATCAAAAATTCCTCATAGTCTGAGCCCATATTTGGAATCCGTTTGTTTGTATACACACTAGCGAGCAAGAATGCAGCAGTCTTGTGTCAACTTAGTACAAACAGCATAAACAAATGTGTCACGTGACCTAAGAGTATATGAATCACTTTCTATGACAACTGATGAGGTGGGGGAAGTGGAATATTGTGGGAAAAGGTCTAATCAATCAAACTGGTACGTCGTGGTAAAGTAGAATTCCTAATGTGTTGTGATTATATCAAGGGTGTAAGTATGGTCTCAACATTGGTAGGGAAGATATAACAGCATAACCTGCATATACACTTTTTGCATTAATAAGACCAAACAGATTGGGTGAATGTGGGTCATGGCTACATTTCTCACGAATATGAACCTAATTAATTTATAGGCTAAATGATACATAAAGCAAAATACATCTGTATTGACTATACTAACTTTCATATGTATTGGTTCAGGTGATACACCGTTCAATTCAACATTTGTTTTCAAAAACTACTAAAGAAACTTCCAGAATAAATGTCTGGATTTTATTAGCAAATCTAAATGGCAATAGGCCTATTTGAACATAAATTATATTATCATACAGAACAAATACAAACTTAATAATCTAGTAACTATCCAGGAATGGAAAAAATAAACATTTAAGACCACTCAACCATAGACTTCATAATATATTAACGGGACACGGGGCTGTTTAATAAGGGGCCGATCTCCGTCATAGCTTACCTAGTGGCAACACAGACAATGAGGTTTTTACGTTGAAAATTCTTGTGAATAAATGCTTAAATCCCTGAATTCTTTATAGATATGGATATGAAACAGTCTCGATTCTTGGTTCAAAGCAAATTAAAACGGGCAGTTAGCATTTATTTTACGTAAATATGTCAAATGAGCTGCTAGTCTTTAAGCCGCTGTGGCGCCATTCATCACCACAAAGAGGTTTTTACGTTGAAAATTTCTTGTGAATAAGTGCTTAAATCCCTGAATTCTTTATAGATATGAACGTAAAACAGTCTCGATTCTTGGTTCAAAGCAAAATAAAACGAGCAGTTAGCATTTATTTTACGTAAATATTGCGAATTATGACGCCAATGCCATAGCGGTTAATGTCTCCCATTGATTTTTTTCACAACATTTCAAAATTCGTGCATGGTACGAAAAATATAATTACCTTGAATTCTCGAAAAAAATCACTCCGAGACAATCCTTCCTGTTTGTATGCGGGACAGCTTTCGTACTTTTTCAACCTAAATCCGGCGTTGGATCGCTGCATGTGTTTGAGAAAACTGCGACCGACTTCAACCAACTGAAGAGGAGTGTGGGACGGCCCCCTACTTGAAGGCCTGGCACAGTGTCTGAGGAATGTGTCCCGTCAATGTCATTATGAAGTCTATGACTCAACATTGTTGAGAAATTAATATAATATATTTATAATGTATAAATTAGGGCTGTCAAACGATTAAAATTTTTAATCAAGTTAGTCACAGCTTAAAAATTAATTAATCGTAATTAATCGCAATTAATCGCAATTACGACCATCTATAAAATATGCCATATTGTTCCGTAAATTGTTGTTGGAATGGAAAGATAAGACACAAGACGGATATATACATTCATCATACTGTACACAAGTATTGCATTTGTTTATTATAACAATAAATCAACAAGATGGCATTAACATTATTAACATTCTGTTAAAGCGATCCATGGATAGAAAGACTTGTAGTTCTTAAAAGATAAATGTTAGTACAAGTTATAGAAATTTTATATTAAAACCCCTCAATGTTTTCGTTTGAATAACATTTGTAAAATTTTCAAACAAAAAATAAACTAGTAGCTCGCCATTGTTCAGCACCACCAATTCTCATGGTGCTGAAAACCATAAAATCAGTCGCACCCAAGCGCCAGCAGAGGACGACAAAACTCCCAAAACACAAGTAACAAGTGCACATGACACTGTACTGTCATTTAATCTGTTTGAGCGGGGCATGTGCGTTAATTGCGTCAAATATTTTAACGTGATTAATTTTAAAAAATTAAATATCGCCCTTTAACGGGATAATTGTGACAGCCCCAGTATATATATATAAATTAAATATAACTGAAAAAACCTCTTAGTCAGGGAATAACAAAAATAAATAAAATTCAGCCTTTCGTTAGGTAAGACACTACTGCTTTTGTCCACAGGCATAGCCAAACTCAACAAAAAAATGAAAGCTCCTTTGGGCTGCTTTAAAACCACATAAATAAAATAAAAATGAAAATTGGGGAGAAAGGGATAAACCTCAGTTCACTACATTACTCCCAGTTTAATTAACGTTTACAGTAGAAAACCCATACAGGAGAACACTTCTGTCCAAGTAGCTTCCTACTCAAGTTTTGCAGGTTAACAAATTCACACAGTTTAATGTTATGCTTGCGCTGATACAGGTGGGACTTTCAGTAACAAAATTAGTGGTGTCTTCCCCACCTCCACAGCACTGACACCTTTTTACATTACTTATAGTGGCTGCAGCTGCTGCTGGCCAAAAAAAAAAAAAATTCTAATATCCCTCCTTTTCGAAGAGGGCGGAGGAGGCGGCATGGGGCTGGAGCTGTGAGTGTGTGGTGGTGGGGGCGAGGGGGGTCAAGTCATCAGCCAATCAAATGTGCAAATGTGCAGTGAAAAGTGGTAAATGTAAGTCTGAACATAATGAAAATAATTCACTTAATATTGATAGGGTCAATTCTATCCTTACAACATATGGGGAGACAATCTAAATTACCTATATAACTGAAGTCATTATATAATGCAAATAAGGTTACTTGAAAGTTGGTGGGGACAATTTGAGCATCCTGAAAAATTGGTAGTGTTACTGTATGTCCCTCCCGTTCCTATGTAAACCTATGCCCTTGGATTATATATACAGTATATATACAGTACACGCCAGAAGTTTGGACACATCTCATTCAATGCAACACAAATGAAGGTCCCAACCCCATTGCTAAAGCAATAAATTCCACTAATTAACCCTGAAAAAGAATGCCTGTTAAGTCAAAAACCCTATTTGGTGACTCCCTGTTGAAACTAGTCAAGGGAATGGCAAGAGTGTTTAAAAATGTATTCGGAGCATAGGGCGGCTACTTTGAAGACACTAGAATATAAAACATGTTTTTAGTTATTTCACCTTTTTTATGCTAAGTCCATAATTTCACATGTGTTCACTCATAGTTTTATTACCTTCAGTGAGAATTTACAATGTAATTAGTCATGAAAACCAAGAAAACGCATGAATGAGAAGGTGTGTCCAAACGTTTGGCCTGTACTGTATACAGCCACTTTAAAAGCACATATACATTGATCCCTCAATTATCGCTGCTAATGAGGACCAGAACCGACCATGTAAGGTAAAAAATCGTGACGTAGCCTAATTTTACCCTAATTTTAACATACTTTTTTGTGTATATGTTAATATAACATGCATAAAATAATTTCTAAATAATATAAAAAGCACTGTACCTTCATTCTCTCACTCTCCCACTCATATGACAGGTGTGTGTTTGTGTGTGTATAGGTGTGCATACAAAGTACATACATAGATGGAAATGAAGTGTACATGAATATATTTTTAGAAATCTTTTTTATAATATATACAGTATATATTTTTTAAATCTACGATGTACTGAGGGCGTGAAAGTTGAACCGTGAAGTAGCGAGGGACCTCTGCACATACTGTATGTGGGAACCATTGTAGTGATTTGACTTAATGACTTAATTAGCTTCTCGTCAGTTAGGCTGATTAAACATTTATATTAGTAAATGTACTATATATGAATGTTTAATTAATTAGTATATTGTCACCGTCCAATTAATTCTGTTAAGTCAATTTAATTCAACCTAAAAAATATATATTTTGAAAAATGTACACGTCGGAAGAAAACGTAAATCATTATACTGACTACTACAAAACTTTTGATCCAGCACATCCCCAGGAAAAAACTAAGATCTAATGAAACATTTCATGTAGGAAATGTCGGTAGCCTTGTAAATGTGTGAGTGGAAAAGTCAAATTTCAAAACAATGTAATGTGTCATTATCATACCTGACCAGAAACTGTTTAAGTCATGCACACATCTAATTCTATTCCGGAAATCCTTATATTCAATCTTTTTTATTTTGTGAAAACAGAATCATTTGAAAATGTAGGCTAAATTATCCCATTAGTCTATCTTTGCATGCCTTGGTGGTCCACCAGAGTTTAGCAATCCCCAGAGCAGCACACAAAATTTATGCCATGAATCAATTCAGTTATTAGTTATTTTCTTACTTTTTTTTGTATGTTTTCTTAAAAGCTTAGATTGAATTTAATGTGAGCAGGACATCAGTAGGTGACGCTTTTTGGTCATGCCGAAAAGGCGCATATTTCTGGTTGAACAAACATTACTAAAAATCATTCAAGCTCTATATAACTTGTGAGTTGGGCAAGTCATGGGACCCAGTCACTCAGACTTTAAAAATATGTAATATTTTGCCAAAACAATGACCCAAGCTTTATGTTGGCCAACAATCCTCAAATTGGTAACCCTACCTTCTATTGATCTATGGGTACATTGTTAAATCAGAAGTAATATTGAGTTATAAAGCTATGTGTCACCCAACACAACTCACTGTGTCTCCCAGCAGTGCCGTTGGCCTCCATTCTGCCTTGGCTCCGAGTATCTGCTTGGGGCCGAAAGTCCACCACTCTGTCCTCCTCCACCCTATTCCTGATCGTAAAACGTGTGTGTTCTTCTATAGGGAGTTTACTTTTGCCCCTTTCTCCGCTCCTCTCTCTACTCTCTGAGCCGCAGTGTGCAACTGGTAACAGCCCCGTCTGCTCTAGATGAACCGGGTTCCGTCCACACCCACTACTGCCATGCCGGTCTGACAAGTACTTTCATGCAGGCGTGGAGAGGGAGCTCCTGGAATTCAATGCATTCTTTCATTGAAAATATTTTTTGTCACCTCATGTTTGGTGACATTTGGACGCGTGGGTGTGATTAGGGATTTCTCGATTAATACTCATGTTTTCTTTGCAGTCTTTTTTCTTTGTTGTTGTATGTGTACTAACATGTAAACATTTTATTGAAATGATAGGGCATTGGGAAAGGGAATAACACCGGTGGTGCATGAATTCTAAAGGTGATGCACATGAATGACTATTTCTGAAAAGGGTTATGATATTGCTGCTGCAGGTACCACAGACACTAAAAATGAAAAGTGGAGGCCAGAGACTCCATAATGATATTGACGGGTCAGATTTGACCTTCACTGCGCCACGCCTTCAAGTAAGGGGCCATTCCACGATCCGCTTCAGTTATTCGCAGTCTGTTGCAGCAGCACATGCAGCGATCCAACGCCGGATTTATGTTGAAAAAGTATGAAAGCTGTACCTCATACAAACAGGGAGGATTGTCTCAAGAGTGATTTGTTCGAGGATAGGTAATTATTAGGGCTGTCAAAGTTATCGCGTTAACGGGCGGTAATTAATTTTTTAAATCAATCACATTAAAATATTTGACGCAATTAACGCACATGCCTCGCTCAAACAGACTAAAATGACAGTACAGTGTAATGTCCGCTTGTTACTTGTTTTTTGGTGTTTGGCGCCCTCTGTCGGCATTTGGGTCCAACTGATTTTATGGGTTAGTACCATGAGTGAGCATGGTGTAATTACTGACATCAACAATGGCGAGCTACTAGTTGACTTTTTGATTGAAATTTTTACAAATTTTAAGAAAACGAAAACATTAAGAGGGGTTTTAATATAAAATTTCTGTAACTTGTACTAACATTTATCTTTTAAGAACTACAAGTCTTTCTATCCGTGGATCGCTTTAAGAGAATGTTAATAATGTTAATGTCATCTTGTTGATTTATTGTTATAATACACTAGGGCTGCAGCTATCGAATATTTTAGTAATCGAGTAATCGACTGAAAATTCTATCGATTAATCAAGTAATCGGATAAAACATTTTTTTTTTTTTTTTTTAGGTAAAGAGCAATTATAAATATACATGAGAAAAAAAGACATTTAATCCAATATTGAACCATTTTCAGTCAATGTCTTTATTTTCGATGTACATTGTTGAAAACAGCCAACAATTGCATCTCAGATGTGACTAGAAAAAAAATTCACTGCTTTCACTCAAAAAACTTCTAGATCTTAAAAAAAACAACAACAACATATTTCTCACCTAAAAATGTAATTACACTTGATAACACACATCACTTGAAAGCTACGTGTTTTTCCCACGTGTTTCAATTTAATTTCCATTTGTGTCAAGCTAATTTTAAGTTCTAGTTAAGTTTTAAGTTAGGCTAAACTGTAAGTACTGATAGGATTTTGAGTTTTTGCAGTGTTCAAAATAAATGTATGATACCTGCTGTATAGCACATTCGGGACCAGTGCTACTTGGTGTCTATTCAGCAATGACTACTGAGCTTAAACTGACAGTTAGCTTCATTATGTTTTAATTTTACACCCTCATCACTCTACAGCACTGTGTTTTTACAGATTAAATAAAGCCTGTATGTAAGACACGCTAGCCACGCATCGACAGTGGTCATAATCAATAGAAACCTAGCCCTCCAAAGGGCTAACGTTACGTGAGCGAGTGACAGTAACGTTATATTTATTAGCGCTGAGAGGTCTACAGCTTAAAGATGGTGGCTGTTTACTAACGCTGCTCAGACGCGGCCGAGTCTGTCATTTCGCATCTAGTCCTAAATGCATGCGATATCTATGAGACGCATCGGACACTACTTGCTACCACACTAGCATCATGCGAGCGTAGTTTTTAGCAAAGTCGGCGTAGTTTGTAGCGGCTGTCGGCTGCAGTAAGTTTTTTTTTGTTTTTTTTAAATTGCTTCTTCCTCTATGCACGTGGCGTCAGCGCGTTGTCCCGCATTAAAAAAAAGTCCGGGCAAAACGTGATGCTTAGAGCTGGCAAAATTAAACGATTCCTTGAGGTGAATAAAATTACTCGGATCAGTTTTTAAACTCGAGTTACTCGAGTTGCTCGAGTACTCGTTTCAGCTCTATAATAAACAAATACAGTACTTATGTACCGTATGTTGAATGTTGTGTCTTATCTTTCCATTCCAACAATAATTTACAGAAAAATATGGCATATTTTATAGATGGTTTGAATTGCGATTAATTACGATTAATTTTTAAGCTGTAATTAACTCGATTCAAAATTTTAATCATTTGACAGCCGTAGTAATTATTATATTTTTCGTTTTTTCACAAGAATTTTCAATGTAAAAAGCTCTTTGTTGTAAGGCTGCCGCCACATTGTCTAACAGACTAGCATAATTCTTCGACATATTTACGTAAAATAAATGCTAACTGCACATTTTTTTGCTTTTAACCAAGAATCGAGACTGTCTTACATCCATCTAGATAAAGAATTCAGGGATTTAAGCATTTATTGACAAGAATTTTCACCGGAAAAGCTCTGTTTGCATAAGGTGACCGCCACATTGACTAACAGACTAGCATCGTACTTCGACATATTTACGTAAAATAAATGCTAACTGCACGTTTTTTTGCTTTTAACCAAGAATCAAAACTGTTTTGCATCCATAACTATTTAAGCACTTATTCACAAGAATTTTCAACGAAAAAAGCTCTTTGTCTGTGATTCCACTCGGTCAGCTTTGACGGGCACGTCAACAATGCAGGCCCCCTATTAGTCGGCCCCGCACCCCGTGTCCCGTCAATATCAAGTCTTTGTGGAGGCTTAAAAATAAGAACTATTACTGTTGGTCTCTGTTTGCTTTTGAAGAAATCTGGTCCCCTTATCATGGAACTATTTGTGACATCATGTCTTCAAAATGTACCGGTGCTACTCCAAATTAAAATGTTTAAACCGTAAGCCACCCTATCATGGCTCATGTTGAGAGTCAACAGGTCTAAAAGGTGGTGTTCTTAGCACCTTCCACCTCTCATCTTTCTACACTTTGCTCCAACACTTACATCATATATTAAGGCAGTGACAGCCACATTTCAGCAAATCACAACATGTCTGCTGTGACCCCACACGAGGTCTTAACACCTTATTAGACTTGCTGACAGGACAAAATGTGAGTTTCGTAACACCAATTTGATCATGTGTGTAGTTTCGGGTTGTTGAATGAAGTTGCGCACCCCTCTAAAATCTCAATAGCGTACGGCATGAAAGCTATTTTTAGACCGCAAGGCTGCGTGACGTCATCATCGTAAACCGGAAAGGGGTCAACGTAGAAGCGCGCTCGTATACAACCTAGCTAGTACTGCTTGTTTTCTGCCGGTAATCTTTCAAAAAAGAACATGCCAAGTTAACACTGCTGCTATGGAACTTGTAGAAACGACACTAGGCATTAAGACCGTGATGACCGTCCACATATGAAGGATGTTTTCTTCATACTATTCCCAAAGCCAAAAACGCAGAGGGAAAAAATGTAAACAATGGATCGACTTGTGCGGGTGTCCAAAAGACCATTTTAACACCAGCAAGGTGAAGCCATTCACCTTCGTATGCAGTAAACATTTTGTTGGGGGCCATGGTCCTACAGATCGACAATCCTGATCCATTGCCTGCCCCGAAGAGGGAAGCCATATTGATATTTTGACTTATTTTTTTTAGCATGGTGTTTTGTCGTGCTGCTTCTGTCTGACAATGAATGACCTGAATAAGACAACAGCCATGTAGGCCAATTTTTCTAAAATACGGATATTTGAATAAATTAGCCATGTTTGGCCTTGGTCTTTTTGTAGTAAGCCTGTTCATGCCTACAGGTGGCTCTAGATTTAACAGCTTTACCTTTTCTGTTGTAAAGAAACAACCTTGGTAAGAGGGAAGTGTAAATAAGCTAATAGAATTAAGATTTGTTGTCAATGAAAAAAAAATAAGTGTTCGTTGACCGTCACTGAGCAGCATTTGCGATCGCTACACAAAAATAGCAATATAAATTATCCCCAAGAACGGTCAGAGACGTAAGACAACCAGAGGATATAATATATAAGAAAGACAGGGCATATGATGGTAAAGGATTGCTTGTTCAAAGGGAGAATCTCATTGTCAGTGGCGTAAGGCAATGCACACAAGAAAAAAGTGGCGATAAAAAAGCTACCTCTGGATCAGGTCGGCTCTTTTTCCCGTCTTTTTCAGCCCTCGACACTCAAGCCATCTCTTTAACTGAACCTTTGTATGTTTTCCACATGTTTACCAGTGAAATTGGACACAGGGACATCATTTTTGGACAGAATTGGTAGGTTTAGCTCAGTAAAGCATGAGGGACAACCGCAGTTTGTCAAAACTGTTTGGCAAAACAGTTGCTAACGTTATTGATATTAATGAGCAAAGGTGACGTGATACGTGCGGTATGCTATTGAGTTGGTGCACCCACTCTTTCTATAGACAAAAAATAGACATAATAAAGCCTTTTTGTAGCCACTAAGCGTTTAATCTAAACTAGCAGTATGACCCAGCATTGCTTGTGTTTCTGTAATGTGAATGCAATACAACCAAATGGCAGATAAAACACTTTCCTTAGAGATGTAACTATAAGGTAGTAATAGTAAAAGAACACCATGAAGAGGTTAATGCGCAATTGTTTTTCCATCACTGTATAAATGGTAAATGGAGTGTACTTATATAGCGCTTTATCTACATTGTTACAGTATTATGGCGAGTGACATAGAGAAGAATGAGAGAGACAGTTTTTATGTTTTACACTTGCTGCTCATGAACCCAAGAGAAAGTGCCTTTATTGAACAGAAAACGCCAGAAATTAACAACTGCAACCACCACTGTCAGTCATGGTGCGACAACTACCCATGAACCATTGCGGACGTAACACGTAATAAATAACAGTCACTACAATATGAATTTCCAGCTGAAATGAATCCCTTATTAATATTCCGAAAAATTGTACATTTTAAAAAAATTTAGTGTCTTGTTACGGAGAACTCAAAGCCGCAATGTATCATCACAGTACATTTAAATGTGTACATAAACCATTTGAAAATCAACTGCAACATTGCAATCGCAAGAAACTTGTCTTTTGCCTCCACAATCAATCAGGGCTTTTGTATGCACATTTTTGAGTTTGGAATAAATTGCCAGCACTAAAAACATTCCCAGAAACATATAGTACAACTGTGTAAAATTTTGTCAAACTCTTTCGAACTGTTTTGGAGTCCATAGAGAAACGAACACACGCACAGACACACACTAAGTTCCATTTACTGTAAATATATGTATTGATTTAATGTGAATTACTTGCCTGCAAAAGATTAAATTAAACTATACCAGACTACCCGTAGCAGAACGTTAATATAACATTCAAATATTAGAAAGGAAATACTTATTTTAACATTGCTGTGATGGGGGAAAAAATCACACAGGGGGCAAAAATAATGAAATTTTTATCCCAGAGGCAGACACTTTTCTATTTGCGTATCCCAGGAAGGGCACTAATCATAAAAGTCCAATTTCTTTGAACAAATGCTTTTATTTAGCCGTTTAATTGGATTAAAAAGAATCACACATGGGAAAAACACTGTGTATGTAGACATCCATTAATGTTTTTATTTTGCAAGCTCCCAGAAGTGCACGAATAGTCAAGCTCTAATTATGTCGAGAAAAAGCTCTATTAGATCATGTCATTGTGTAGGAGAAAAAAAGTTGCATTGTACATTTACACACTGTGGAAGGGCTGATGTTCAATCTTTTTATTTAATGAATAAGATTTTACAATTAGAAAATTATTAGAGATGTCCATCGGGTCCGATCACGTCATTTTCAAAGTATCGGAATCGGCAAAAAAATACTGGACATGCCTTTTTTTAATATATATATATATATTTTTTAATTAAATCGTGTTCTAATTGTATTTAACGTTACAGACATAATATGTTAGACTTATCCAGAGTCTTTAGGCTTAAGGTAGGGTTATCAAATTTATCCCGATAACGGCGGTAATGATTTTTTTTTTTTTAAATGTATCACGTTAAAATATTTCCCAACGCAGAGAAGATATATCAATTGGTAGCACTAAGCACAGTCATGAATGCACTTCCCATCATGCATTTGGGCATGGCTACAGTATCATTTACTGAAAGCTCAACAAATACACTAGATGGGAATATTTAGTCACAATATACAAAGTCACATTTATCCTTTAAGAATTACAAAAAAAAAGCAATCGGATCTGGAAATATCGGGATCGGCAGATACTCAAACTAAAACGATCGGATCGGGAGCAAAAAAACATGATCGGAACAACCCTAAAAATTATACCTTTCACATACACTTTAAATCTGCTGCACCACTGGGAGTGCACTACTTTTAAAAATAAAAAAAATAACAAGGTAAAAGCATTTCCTTTATTATTTAAGAATAATAGAATTTAAAAGTGTAATTATTACACCAGATTATGATTGACCTTATATTTCTCACACGTCCCTCATTGTTGTTCCACAATTTGGGATTCCCCTGATCACAGGGCAAAAATATGTAAGATGATTGAGTCATGTGCTGTTTTATTTCTATTTTTTTCTGTTGGCTGCTGTGCGTGCTTCCACTATAATGCTGGGTTTGATTTGAACAGCACTTCAGCCGTCGACGCATGGGGCCTCTTGGGCCTGATTAGATTGAGACATTATAAAGGCCCAGACACATGCTACTTTGTATGCCTTTATTATGAGAGTCAGCCAGCAGTTTGCTGTCTGATGAGGGTCCCTCGCTAGTTGCTGGGCTTGTGAAAACAAGCTAAAAGCTACAAAGTGGGCTCAAACAAAAGAGTCCCTCTTGAGTTTTTTTCTTTGTTTTTGCTGTAGTTGACAACCTCAGCAAATTGCGACATCTGCCTTATAGGTTTATGGCAAACAAATCAAATGACACAACTCTTGTAACAGTCCTAGCAGGTTTGAATGCTTATTTATTGTATTTGTGTTGTTAACAGCAAGTGATAGAGACCTCACAATAGAACAACATGGAACTGGTGATTGATAAGGTTTGGTTACACTTTGCAGCACTTGTGTACACAGTGACATCAAAAATTTGAAAAAATTTGAAAAAATTTGAAATTTGAAAAAAATAAGCAAAAAAACTGGATTTCTCTACCACATATCCACAGTTGGATCATTAGTGAACTACAGCCTGTGTCTAAATCCAAAGTCAATATTCCATCAAATGTCCACTTTAACATTGAGGTAATATTTTCCTTTGGCTCATGGCCACCCCTTTCCAAAATGTACAGTATGCCATACCTTGCTGCTCCACTCATTTTCCTATTTCCTATTCAACATTGACTAGCTGTTTCACGCAGAAAACTGCTATTTTGTCTGAACTAGACATACCGGTTTCAAGGTATACCGTGGTATGAAAACGTCATACAATACCCTACCGTAATAGCTATTTTTATGTCCCAAAAACGCATGGAGAAATCCCTCGCTTGCCCTCAGCTATCCTACACGATGGCTGGAGGAGGTGAAATTTTTTTCCCCCATCGAAGAAAACGAAATTGATGGTATGGGAATACTTCGGCAACAGAATGGTAACAGATGGCCGCAGCTTAGAGAAGGAAGGCCACCCGACATGTAAAACATGTTTGCGGAGAGTGGCTGCTGAGGAAGCCATACCTCCAATATCATTTCGCATTTATACAAAATTAAAGGTTAGTAAACACTGTCATGAACGTTGCCCAGCACCATCTAAGAGAGTTAACTCTAGCGTGTTTACTGTGTCTAGCGGTGATAAAACGTGGTGTTTTATTCTCTCTGGCAACTGTCTGTGTTGAGAAAGAGAGTGTGTGTGTATAATGTAAACATGTTAGTAGTCATACACATGTGCTTTTTATGGAAAATAATTCAATTATTTTGGTTCTGATGGTAATAATGTTGAGCTGTGGCTGTGGGACTGTATTAATTTTAATTTTTTATTTATTTATTTATTTTATTTTATGTTATTTTTAAAATGTATTTTAACTTAACATTATACTTGTGTTCTAATTTGCTAATGTGTTTTGAAAAATAAAAATCTTGTTCAATGGAAAAAAGCTTTTTTTTTTTTTTTTTTTTTTTTAACCCAGAGTTCAACCCGGGTTGCCAACTGGCCCTTGAAAAACGTAATCGTCCGGTAAACAGAAACGCTTCAAACTTCGCGCCCTCAGTCCATCGCGGAATTTTAATATAATAATTAAATAAATAAATAAATAAATACACGTGAGCTGTCCCGAACCAATCGCGTAGTCTCACTCTCCCTCCCTCTCCATGCTCTTTGTTGGTCAGGCAGTGTTCTGGAGTTGCTTATTAAAGTTAACGATGATTGACAAACGTTTGGGTTTGATTTTACCAGAGGCGAGACTTTCAAAGCGCCGCATGCGTCAATCATTTTTTAACTTAATAACAGTTGCTGTAGCTACTCATTGTGCATTAGTGAGCAGCTTGAGCAGATTTGAGAGGAGTCACTCAATGAAACATTTAATAAAGCCAAGCATTTTTCTACGATTTTACTGTTGTTTAAAAATAATTCGGTGGGACAGTAACATGTTAAAAACCGCAAAAAAACAAGGGATCACTATAACTGTTTATATTTTGTGTTCTTTAAAATTAATGAGGTTTTGAGCGATCATTTTCGAAAATGTTATTGCTGAGAGGACCTAAATTGTTAAAAAAAAAAAAAACTACATGAGTTTGTTTGCACTTAAAAAAAAAGTATTTAAAAAAGAAAAAAGAAAAAAACCACCAGAAATATACACTCAACCCAGATAGCAGACCGACATTTAATAAACGTTGATTTTCCATCAAAACCATCAGTATGGTTGACATCGAAATTTTCGACGTCAATAGACGTTGAAACAACATTGTTCTTTGGTATGTCAGGCAATTAACATTGTTTTATAGTTGATGAACTAATGTTGACAAATAGTTGATTTATGGTTGACCAGGAAATATGATTGAAAAGTCATTGAATTATGGATGAGCAGGCGTTTTTGTCGAAAACACTACATTGTTTCAGTGTTGTTCCAATATCATTAATATTCGAAATGATGTTTAGGTTTTTTAAGGATTTCAACGTTGAAACAACATTAATTGAAAGCGCAAAAGTGACGTTGGTTCAACGATACAAGATCGACAGCGGAATGTTGATCCAACATCTTTTCAACGTCGGTCTCCTATTTGGGAATAAGGCTCAGGACCTTAAGCGTTTAATTATCCAATTTAAAATTTTGTAGGCCAGATTTAATTCTAGTATATTTAGTATTAAAAATACATTGCTGATAATATTTTTTTCCTTGTGCTTATATAACTCAAATATTTTCATATGTAATTAATTCAGTTTTGAGTAAAATTAATATCATGTTAGAATAATTAAAAAAAAAAAAGACTTCACATACAAAAAATAAATAATTAAAGAGTGACGATTATCGGGCTGGCCCTCTCTACCAATGAGGTGTCCCTTATTTTATTTTTTTCAGGTAGTTGCCAACCCTAGTCTGAACATAAACGTTCGAGAACAGACCACATTTCTGGTGATTTGCTGCCCTCTTCAGGTTAAGAGTAGTGGCCTTCAAACTGGTCTTTCATTTTATTAATCACACGAGAAACCTTCATTACGTGTCAATAAAAATGATTTACAGAACCGTGACATTTGCCTTGGGATGGGCTCTAACTATGAAAGGAAGATAGGCTTTTATAACTAAATACCTACGAGAGAAAAAAATGGTCGTGTACTCAATTTCCCAGAATGCGCTACGCTGGAGGCGAAAATGGCAAATGGTAAATGGTGTTAAAGCTCGTTCCAGGATTGCCAGACTCACCGCTGTTCCAGCGATTATTTCTCACAGTGTTTGAAAAATACAGGGAGAATAGTCTGGCTGTGCCAGGCAAGTTCCAGGATAGCCTCTTTACAGTTTGTGTGTTTAGGAAAATTCGTTGGTTTCACTAAAACCGTAAACAGTGAGTCTTTGCATGATATTTCTTACATAACCGGTTTTTGAGGAGGAAAAAAAAAAAAAAAGCAAGACAAAAAAAACCAACATTTTTGTTGTTTTTGTTGTATGTATTTGGTATGTTGTATGTGTTTGTAGTTGTTACAATATTATTTATTTATTTATTTATTTATTTATTTTGAGTCTTTGGGCATTAGTTTAGTTTGTGTGTAGCGAATGGCGGTCTTTTCAAGCAGGTCGGTTGTCATGGCGAACGTTGTGACGTCACACAGTCAACACTGTCTGACTTCAAAGTACTCACTTTGTATGAACTTCATTTTCCACCAACAAGATTCACTTTTTTCAAACTTTTTCCCCCTCCAAACAAGCATGTAGCCGACTAGCTTGCAAGATGCCAACACTAACATTTGGTTGCTAAGTCCTCCGTTGACCTTTTTTGAGTCAATCATGCTGCAGGAGCAAGAGGAGGACAAGCAGAAGAGACCACCATCTCGATGTGATCTACCAGTGGATAGTCACACTCCTGCTTCTGCGAAATCACAGGTAAGCTTCAATGGGTTCTCAAACTTGAGTCTCTAAATGTGAAGATTTACTTCTCCTTTAAACAGGTCATGAAATTTAAAAAAAAAAAAATATATATATATATATATTTTTATTTTTTATTTTATTGATGGGGGCACTTAGAACATGAATACATCTATGAATAGGTATTTGTAGATTTTTCCTTGTAGTAAGGAGTAATTGGTCTCACAAAATATGAGGACAATGAGCTACAGACACAAATAAACACACATTTATTGACCCATTGATACTTTTTATGCAAAAGGACATTTCTCACGTGTTGGCCAGCACCTTTAAGGAGCTTTACACCAGAGTAACACCATGCAACCTTATGAAGGCAAAAGGGAGGAGCAGCTATCATAACAAATATGTCGAAGAACTCAAACGGGTAAGTACAGCTTTGTCAAAGCACCAACACATTAAGATTTTTTGGGTTTTAACTAGGGCTGTCAATTATTTAAAATTTTTAATCGAGGTAATCACAGCTTAAAAATTGAATAATCGTAATTAATCGCAATTCAAACCATCTATAAAATATGCCATATTTTTCTGTAAGTCATTGTTGGAATGGAAAAATAAGACACAAGACGGATATATACATTCAACATACTGTACATAAGTACTGTTTTTGTTTATTATAACAATAAATGAACAAGATGGCATTAACATTAACATTCTGTTAAAGCGATCCATGGATAGAAATGCTTGTAGTTCTTAAAAGATAAATGTTAGTACAAGTTATAGACATTTTATACTAAAACCCCTCTTGATGTTTTCGTTTTAAGAAAATTTGTAAAATTTTCAATCAAAAAATAAACTAGTAGCTCGCCATTGTTGATGTCAATAATTATACAATGCTCATGGGTGCTGAAACCCATAAAATCAGTCGCACCTAAGCGCCAGCAGAGGGTGACAAAACACCAAAAAAATACAAGTAACAAGTGGAAATGACACTGTGCTGTCATTTTAATCTGTTTGAGCGGGGCATGTGCGTTGATTGCGTCAAATATTTTAACGGGATTAGTCAAAAAAATTAATTACCGCCCGTTAACGCGATAATTTTGACAGCCCTAGTTTTAACAACATTGGTTAAAAGGTCCGAGCTGAGTACAACCAGCGTATTAAAGAGGCGGACATGCTGGAGAGCCACATCATCCAAGCCAGAGCTCAGGCGGCCTCCACAGAGCAACAAACAGCGGAACGCATGAAGGAGGATTTCAAGGATGTGCCTGATCTCCAGGGTCTCCCTCCAGGTGCCAAAAATATTCATCCGATCCTGACTTCATGTGTGCTACAACATGTCATTTCTACCTCTTACAGTTAAGTCAGCCTTTATCTGGCATGTTGATGAAGGTCTTCTCCAAATAAATGACCTGATTTCACCGCTGGACTATTTGAAGCCACCAAAAATACAAATGAAGGCTCCGGCAGTTGGTAGTCTTTCCCTCATAACATTTTCTGAAATGTTGATTCAAGTTGTTTTTGTCCTTTCGTCACATTTTTGCTCCTTGCCAACTCAGTGAAGCCAGATTATACCAGACCAACCATTGCATACACCATGCACGTGGCCACTGAGGCACACGAAAAAACCCAATGGAGGATGGAGTCTGAGAATAGCCAGACGATGGAGTGCAGCTCAATGGCTCTAAAACACAAGAAATCACCCAATGAGGTTAGGAGTAAGATCTTTAATATACAGTACTGTACATCTTAAACAAGCTACTTTCTCGTGGAGAAGATACCGAACAGACCCAAGCCAAAGTGGAAGGATGAGCCGAGTGCAACGGATAGAGCAGAGGGCAATGATAAACTCAAGAAGATGAAGGAACGGCAACACATCCTCCCAAACCCGCGCTTCCTGCCTCCAAAAGCCCATCATGGTGTCACCTCCCTCATCCGCCCACGTTCGGTGAAGAATGAGGACGGGGGGGATGGCACAGAATCGGCGGAAAGGTACATTTATATTTTTGTGTCATTTACCAGGAAATATCAGGAGACGTAAATGAATTTGACTAAATACCTCTGATAGAACAAGTTCTATGTGGCTTGAGGTTTCGCTATTTGTTGCCTAATCTAACTGTGCATTTATGAATAATTTGCCTGAGTCTTCTCTCATTGGAATCCAATTGTTCTACTCTTTCAAAGCCTTAAAGACAATCACATTCAGGTCTTCCTGGCCAAACCACCTGTTGTGCTCTTCACTGTTTACAGTGTTGGACTGGTGTATGAAGTACGCATTACTGTTTTCACTATTCTATTCCAGTTTCTTTTGAATGTGATTCCTAACTTTGTACTTTGTCTTCCTCTTGCTTAGACAACACTGGAGCTGAAAAATATGACCTTTTCCAGCCGCGACATCAGAGTCCTCCCCCCGAACACTTCTTACTTCACGATTGGTTTAGGTCAGTACTTCTCAAATATTGTCTGTGTGTGTGTCAGGAAGAAGTAAACGTTTTGCGCTCCCCCCAACTCTGCCGCCACTGAAAATAGTATAATTTGTCGATAAAATTATTATAAGTACTAGTGTTGCACTGATACCATTTTTTGGCCCCAATACCGATACAAGTTGGCTCTCAAAGGCCAAAATAGTGCTAAATTCGTGAAATTAAAACATGTATAATACTAGCCAACAGTAAAAGAAAAAATAAAATGAATGCATAATGAATAAACTTTTTAAAACTCCGAGTTTTTGCTCTCAAAGGCCAAACAGTGCACCTTTCATGAAATTATAAGTAATAATAATTGGCCACAGCATCCTGTCTCTCTATGGCTAGGTTCATATCGCAGGTCACGAATCCAATTTTTTCGTGTTTTTCCGACTTGAGTGAGGCATTAACCCCTTTCTTGCCAAATGTATCACATTTAATACTTAGAATTTCATGATTTTGAGACTAATTCAGAATTTTGAAATATCTTTCCATAAAAAAAAAAAAAAAATAGATGCAAGTCAACTCATAACATCTGCTGGTTCCTTGAGGAAAAAAACAACAGGATTTAGCAACATTAGAGCGCTTATTAGACATTTTTTTTTCTTTTTTACAAATTTGAAAAAGAAGTTTCATTAAGACCTTAGTTTTCAAATTTTGTGATTCTCTGACAATTGCTTCATATTGCAGGCATTAATTAACATGACGGTCTGTACGTCGCATAGAAGTGGAGCATTTCAAATCCTTTCGTATGTGGTTTAAATCAGATTCAGGCCACATTTGTATTGAATGTGGCGGCGATCTGAACTGTCAAGTCTCCCAAGGCCGCAAATCCAGCCAATGATTGTAATTGACAGGATTTCTATGCCGAAACATTTCCAGACTGCCGCCATTTCTCCTGGTTTGTTTTTCCTCCATATGAAAAAGCTGCCCCGGCAATGGTTAAGAGCGGCTATTGGCCCTCATTGGTCTGGAGAAGGCCAATATCAATAACTGCTTAGCATGCAACGTGATCACGTGTCATCATACAACACAGAGGGTAGTAAGCGTCAGGAGAAAAAAGGCTGCGGTCAAGTATTATAATACTGGACCGGTAAATGGTATCGGTGCCCTCTTTGTTGAAGAAGAAATACACCTCTGCATGACAGTGTTTCCTTGTTAACATTAGAGGAAAAAGTAATCTAGATCAACTTACAATAAAGTATAACTTTATTCAGTTTTTGTTTTTACCAGAAAAGACTTCAAGAGCATCAATTTGCCTGAATTAAAAAAAAAAGTTGCATCCAAACATGCACTCAAGGTACATTTTATGATAATTTGATAATGAAAAAAAAATGTACCTTAATAAAATCAATAACTAATAACAAATTTAAATCGATAAGCTACATTAACTCAGAGCACAATATGCCAAATAATTTGACCAAAAATACAAAAATTAATACAACAAAAACGACAGTGTCAATGAACAGAGGGACAGTTTTTATTTTCGCAGCGCTTGTATTGTCCAGCATGACCGAGACTATGTCTAATGCTCCAGGCGGTATTAGCTCCTTTGCTATGGTGTGGGGTTATTTTGCACAGAGTAACTTGGTATGCCACTTATATGATGCTAAAAGTGCTCGCTTGTTCACTGATGTAGCACTAACAAAGCAGGACGATTGTTGGAAATATTCGGCACATTTTCGCTGTTAAAAAACCTAGCGGCTTATCGATGTTACTGAGGGTCTAATGTCTTTAAGTGCGTCTTTATTGTTTTGGCTTCATGCTGTCCGCTGCCAACATTTTCAGACACAGTAAACATACCGGTATTTCCTCGTCTCCCATTGTATCAAAAGTGAAGCCAAATGCAACATACGCTTTGTCATATTTCCTCATCTTAGCTTTCGGAAGACATCTTCAACATTCCTGTCTAATATTTATTCATGTTGTCGCTGAAAGAACTAGGGGTGGGAACCTCTTGGTACCTCACGATACGATATGTGATACAAAGCCCACGATAACAACAATCTCACGATATAGCGATACAATGATTGTCGATACATTGGTTAGGAAAAAATTCTGGGATATTCTACAAAAAAATAATAAACATAAGAAACTGTTCTCTTTACCCCTCTGCTGTAAGTTTATCACTAGTCGACATTCAATCAATTTGAAGTAGGAGGGTGGCAGCAAATGAACCCCTCCCACTTCAAAGAGCTCCTCCCACTTCTATTGCCATCCGTGGCAGCCAGGCAACAAGGTAATTTTGGGCCATTTCAGGTCATTACCTGTTAATTTTCAGTCTCTTCCTATTGATTTTGAGGCATTTCATTTTGATTTTGGGTTATAGTCAGAACAGGAAGTGACCCGGGAATGAATAGGCAATAACTCAAACTCAACAGGAAATGCCCCGAAAATCGGAAAGAGTGACTGTGAATGTTGTGGTTTCAAACGGACGAACAAAATGCATTCGCCCTTCCAAATCTTAATGGATTGGGCGTCGAGCACCGTCAATGGCAGCCATAGAGTTAACTGAGACACTCCTATGGTTGAAGATTTTGGAAGCAACTTGTTGGTTCCTTTAACATTGACACCTTTTTAAAACGATATCTCGATTCTGGGCACGAGCGTATGGATAACCTTTTGGGATGCAAAGTACCACGATATATCACCATTCTGATATTTTGTCACCCTCCTAGAAAGAACCACTGGTGACAAAATATATTCAATACACTTCATAGTTCCTGCTCTTTGCTGTGTGCTCTTGTTTGGTGCATTGATAATGCGCACACTGAAAATGAGAGCGCCACTGCCACACACTGACTAGATGTGCAATTACACTTTATTCAATTACGGCAAAAAAAGTGTGTTCCTCATGGTCACATGCGCCCTACCCTGGTATCGCTTTGCGACTATTTGAGAAGGGCTGGTTTATGTGATTTCTAATTTAATACGGTTCTGTCTGTTAGCATTCTTTTTATTAGAGTTTATTAGAAATAAATATTTTCTGAGAAGTGAATTAAAACATTTTTAGAAATTGTCAGCTAACAAAATATGTACTAGGCTTCATGTGTGACATGTTTTTGACATTATTATTCCTCTGTTGAAGGGAGATTTCCTGGACAGGGCGGTGTTGTCGCTCCAGGCATGAGTTGTAAGTTCATGGTGCGCTTTGCTCCAGACTCTCTGGCCGACTATGAGGATTGCATAGTAGTGGAAAGTCAGGGTGACAATACCCTTGTGGTCCCCATCCAGGCGAGGAGACCACCTCCCATTCTCACTTGTGAGTCTTCTCTGACATTTAAATACTTTGAAAATAAGTCTTGACTCTTTTAATGCTAACAATTATGGAGTCATCTTTTGCAGTGCCAAGCATTCTGGACTGTGGTTACTGTCTCATCGGTGGAGTAAGATGTGTTGAAATCTATTGTCAGAACATCGGCCTCAGTGCTGGCACCTTCTGTATCTTGCCAAAGAATCAATGGCCAGCTACAAACCCCAGAGTATGCAAAAACATTTGACCTCAGTGGTTATTTTTCTCAATAGTTTTTTAAAAACTCTATTTTTAAAATAATCTCTGTTCACTTTTCTTTGTATCTATCTAGCTGGCGTTTGCAAATATTTATTCTGAACAGGCTCCTTTTGCCGTAAGCCCGTCTTTCTTCGCACTGCAGCCCGGAGAGACCACTGTAGTCGAGGTGAGGCTCTTACGTGATGAACACAATCCATGCTTTGACACTGTTTGATACTTTAATGACTTATTGCATCTCCTTGCAGGCAGTTTTCTTTCCCACCACCACAGAAAAGATTTCTCAGATTTTCACCATCGTGTGCGACAATTGCCAAGTGAAAGACATTTGTGTTCAAGGTGAGACCACTTTATTTTTACTCCCCCAGTGAAACTTAGGGGTGGGAAACTCTGGGTAACTCACGATTTACGAAACAAGGCTCACGATATGGCGATATAAACATTATTGATACATGGGTCAAGAAATCATTGTACGATATTCAACAATAGATATGTTTCCTGAGCGAAATATTGGCGGCGCCATCTTGAAGAATGTCTGCCCCGAACTTCCAGTTTAGAAACATCATTAGTTGCGGTTGAAGTAATCAGTGTGTTGAATTAGTTAAAACTGCAAAATCCAACCAGAGGAACCCACGGAATCTCCCAAAATGGATTCAGTACGACGTAAATGACACTCCGAGACATTCTGTGCTGTGCTTGAAATCCTGGAAGCGCCTGTATATGTAGTTTGAAGTGGAATGTTTTGAAGACCGTCCAGCTTCAAAGCATCAGTGTGGATTTACCTCGCCATACGACTTAAATGGAAACCAGCTGCAGACAAGAAGTTTAGGATGTGATTTAAACCTACAGATATACCTAAAAGATTGTATGATTGTTCTTATCACTTCGTTGATCAGTCGTGAACAAAATTATAACAAACTGTCAGCCTGTGTTGACGTGAGGTGTAGATTGATACGCCGCCCACTTAAGTGACCAAATTTAGGTGAAATTACAAATAACATTACATTTATTACATGACTGAATGCAGAAGGGCTGACACGGATTTTGTTGTTACTAGGAAATACTGCAAGGTATGTACATATAAAAAAAATAGTACCGGTTTGGCCCGAATATAAGACGGCCCTGATTATAAGACGACCCCCTCTTTTTCAAGACTCAAGTTTGAAAAAAGACTTTTTGAACACCAAATTAATTTTTATACAGAAAAGAATTACAGTACATCTGAAACAAATGATTATACTGTAACTATATATTTGAGAGAAAAAGCATGTTATTTTGCCTCATTCAAATCCAAATATCTAAACATTTTAATATGTAAACTAAAGTGCAATCACATTCTGAAATGAATGACTTCTGGTCTTTGAAATGTAAATAAACCAATCTATTGTGATAAAACAACAAAATTGCAATAACTGCATTAACTATCAAAGTGAAGTCTAACTGTAACTGTAGTTTTGAAACACATCTGAATAAGGAAAAACATTGCAATAAAAAATGCAAACTAGTTAAACTTGAGAGTAGCTGAGATCTGTCATGACAGAACATCGCTTCAATGATATCTGGCGCCATCTAGCGTCGTGAATGGGTATAACGTCTAGACTGCGAGTATAAGACGACCCCCACTTTTTCAGTCTTATTTCAATGCAAAAAACACCGTCATATATTCGGGCCATTATGGTATGTCATTATTTTTTTATTGAAGATTTTGATCGCAGTAAAACATTTGGACAACATGAGTCCATTTCTTGTTTTATTCAAAACGATTGGTGTATGTGCAAAACAGGTCAATAAATCTCAATTTATAAATTTTTTAGAAAAATAGCATACGAGAATGTGATATCAAGACAGTACAGCTCCGAAGCCTCGCTGGGTAGAATGCACGTAGTCTCAATATGTCCATCAACGTACAGTAAGTGTTTTTGACATTGTTGTGAGGCACATCAAGTGTTCTTCCCTTGCCTATCAGCGTTTTTTCACCTGTAAACAAACGAACAAAAAAACTTGCAACAATTGTATTTCTGCGTTGAAATCCTACACTTACTGATTAGCAACAGACTAGCAGCAGATAGCATATGTGTTGCAGTCACAGCAGTACAGCAGTTGTAGTAAATAATATTAAACATCATAATTACAAAGCCTCTTCGTAATAACTATCAAAGGCAACAAGTCGTTTCATGCGCAAGATTTTAGCTTTAGTATTTTTTTTAGCATCGGACACATGAAAATGCAGGGATATGACAAACATGTCGTCCATAACACCAGTGGAAACACAACTACTTAAACACCCGGTATTTGTGGTGGCACGAGCTTGGTTCCACATCTGCCTTCATGAACATGTTGCCCTCCCCTGTCTTGATGATGGCAGATGGATGCGGTACTTCCAAATCATCTTTTTAAAGGATTTGGATGAGTAATGTTACTCCAGCTCCACTGTTGTTTTGGAGGGAGAAATTCTAAAACGGAAATATCATAAGGAAATAAAGCGGAAGTACCTCGGTAACTTGTATATACAACTAATAAACAGAAAAATAAGCTCTTTTCATCCTTTTGCTGTGAATTGGAATGAGTTTATCACTAATAGACGTCCAATCTGTTTGAACTGGGAGAGTGGCAGCGAATGAACATTTGTTCATTCGTTTGTAATTGGATGTCCAATCCAGTCAAAATGAATTGGATATCTTGCTCCGTCAATGGCAGCCAGTGAGCTAACGTAGACAATATTCCAATGGAAGATTTCGATAGCAACCTCTTGCTTCCTAAAAAAAAAAAAAAAAAAAAAAAAAAGAAAAGAACAGTGATACGATTTTAAAACGAAATGTTGATTCTTGGCGGGAACATCTCGATAACCTTTTGGGCTAAAAAGTATTGCGATATATCACCTTTTCACTATATTGTCACACCACTAGTAAGACTCAGATACTTTATAATCTTCTGCTCGTAGGTGAGGGCCAGCTTATCGCTCTTGAGCTGTTGTCTGTTTCTGGCAAGAAGCAGCACTCCGTGTTGGGGGAACTGCACGACATCACCGCCGACCACTTTGTCCGATTCGAACCCTGCAACTCTCATTCGGTGCAGCAGAAGACTGTGGTCATCAGGAACAACGTGTACGTCTTTACACTGACTGAGAGATGTGTTATTTAATATACTAGTAATATTTTACCATTTTTTCTGAAGCCACTTGGAGCTTCCTTTCCACTGGCAGATCATGAAGCCTAACATACTGCCGCTGCTTTCGAACCAAGTCCCCGAGCCCTGCCACATCCAGTACCACCTTGACAAAGACAACATTTTTCAAGTTACCCCTGCAATGGGAATTTTAGCCCCGTGCCAGGATCGAGAGTTCACAATCACATTCTATCCCAAGGAGGTAAAAGATAAATATTTTAATCCACCAAGCTGCATAAGGGTTGCAAGTGAGCTGAGTCTTTGGAAATATATAGACGAAGACGAACACTCCAGAAAAGTGATTTGAAGGAAGTCTTTTTTTTTTTGTTATTTTTGAAGAGGCAGCATTACCACAGCGTGTGCCATTTGGTCCTGAGTGACATCCCCCAGCTGCCGTTGGAGTCTTGCAATGAGGGGTAATGCGTCATCCTAGTGATGCATGTTGGTTCCTGTGAAGCTTGTTTTTTCTGCTCGCTTTAATTGGCATTTTTCACGGCAGGTCCGGTTCCCTGCAGCCTGTGCGCATTGGCTCCAACGTAACTGACGCCACTGTCATGGAGATCGAAGTCAAGGGGACGACTGTGCCCTTCAACATCCTGCTGGAACCGTACGCCCTCATCATCCCTGGTGAAGTCTATATATTCACCACAATTCAGCGACATTTTAAGGTGCTTTGTTGTTATCAGTCAATCATGAATTTTCGCAACAGTATATTGTTTCACTGTTATTTTTTGGTCTCAGATGTGGAACCACAGCAAAACAACTGTGTTCTTCCAATGGGATGCAATGAAGGGCAGTCGTCACAAAATAGAAGTAGAGCCTGCATCAGGAAAAATAGGTGAGTCTAAGGCCGCATTAAAACTAGCACTGTTTGTTCCGTTTTAAACGGACCAGAGTTCTTTTTCTGAGATAGTCCGCTTCGTTTTGTAAATGTGAACGCACATCTGAACTCTGGTCCGCTGGAAGCAAGGCTACAGAGCAGACGCTATTCAAAATCAACAATGGCAAGATTACATACGATTAGCCATGGCCAAATGTTGTTTTGCTGTGCTAAGCAGTTGCATTAGATACACAGAATCGGGTTCTACTGTGGCTGTGGTTGTGTTTTGCATGCTGTTGCTGAAAGTACCTTGTGAAAGAGACAGTGGAATAGACAGACGTAGCCTCTCAGGGCAGCCGTTTCGTGAGTTTCACTCTCCTGGAAGTGTCGACAATTTGACAGTCCAAAAAGTCACGAAAGTGAGAACAATTCCGCGACTGTGTGACTTGGGGTACCACGCGGTTCTCCTTCGTGGTTTAATTTTCCACAATGCATTTTTTCATACACTCCAGTTCGCTCGGCATTGAGTCTGGAGTGAGCGACCCCGCTGCTGGCCGAGCGGCGACTTGCTATGCTATGTTACATTATGTACAGTGTCACAGCACCAGGCTGTGATGCGCCACGCTCCCTCCCCTCCCAAGAGGGAGGTATTTCCTCTTCTATTTGTCCAATCAATGAGTGCGTCTTTTGTCCACGTGATGCTACTCGGAAAGTTCATTTGACGCAGTGTGAATGCTGAACCTTTTCAACAACTCATTTGCAAGCGTTGCTGCGTGGTAGCTCTACAACCGGACCCTGGTCCTCTTGGTCAAGTGTGAAAGCACCCTAAGGTGTTAATCCTTCCGAAAAAGTGACAATGATTCAACAAGGCTTTTTTTACCCCTTCCATTTTTACAGAAGCGGATGGGTGTTTAGTTTTTAACTTGATTTTGACTGGGAGCAAACCAGAGAAGGTGGTGACCAGTCTCCTTTGCCGTATCGAGCACCGGAGCGAGCCTGTTACTTTGCTGGTTGAAGTCGCTTTTAAGGTAAACAGAACTAGAGGTCGACCGATATGGAATTTTCAAATGCCAATACGATATCTAAAAGAAGTTTCAGCCAAATGCGGATTTTGTAAGCTCATATTTGAAGCTGATATACTTTTTTTTAAAGCACATACATTATCAAGGATATATATTTTTTAAATGCTTCAACAGCTTCAAATTTACAATGATGACCTGAGACTTAAAGGATTAATTAGGTCAAGTGCTACCAAACCACTGGACGCTGCACTTCTCCTTATGATTACGGTTCTCACACTCAGCAAGAACGGTACATTATTTTCAAATAGTTAAACCCAACAGGACGTCACAACGAGATTTAAACAAGTGAGAGTGAGAGTTTAAGAGGATGCTCGCCATGCTAATGCCAACGCGAATGCTACGCTAACGCTACAAGTTCCAGTTAGAGTGTAAGGATCACTCAGTAAACACCTTAAAAGGCTAAAGCAACATTGCATAATCTCACATGCAAGATAAAAAAAAAAATCCTACAATATTTACAAAACAGGCAAGCCTGAAGCTAATTCCTGTGGCAACCTGCCTTTAAGCTAATGCTGGGTCCTTCCAGGGTCCTACAGTCAGTCAGCGGCGGCCCCAGTTGCCCACAGAGATGCCGGATCAATATTCTTTTTTTTTTTAAATCGGATTTTTTTTTTTTTTTTTTTGTAAATCAGCCAATGCCCGATGTTGGAAAAAGGTCTATATATCGGCCGACCTCTAAACAGAACCCTACGTGGGATCCATCAAGGCACATAAGAATCAATCATAGCAATTGCATTACTTTTCCATGTCCAATAATAAGATTGCACGTTTCACAAACATTGAAAGAATATTTGGATTTTTTCTGGGAACTTCTGCATTTTTTAAATAGTTTTTTACAGTATTTTGGTGGTATTTTTTTCCCACTTTTATGCTCAATGTCCTGTATTTTGCAATGTTTTCCCCCAGGGTCCAAGCATGACCGTCAGTGCTCCCAGTGTAGACTTTGGTCTTATGAGACTGGGAGACCAGAGCCAAAAGAGGGTGAACCTCGAAAACGTCACAAAGCTAGCGGCTTCATGGAGGCTGGAGGAGGTGCACAAGACTCAAGATAGCGGCCCAGAACCACAGGTACAATTGATTCACACAAAGTAACAACACACTTTTGATAGATTATGAAGCATCTTTTTTGTGTTACTAGCTGATCGTGGAGCCATGCAGTGGTGTGCTGCCTCCTATGACCGGCTGTATAGTTAATATCCACTTCAAACCGAAGGTCTGCCAGAAGCTTGAAACGGAGCTAGAGCTATTGGTGGAAAACGGAACAGGATGGTAGGTACAATAATTCAACAATTGCATGTACTCCATCTAATTCTGTCATGCTATATGTGTGTTCATTGCAGTCACTTGCAGATTCGAGCAGATGTGCAGTCTCCTCAGCTGTGTCTTCTCAGCTGCGAGCTCCTCCTCTCTGAACTTTACATGGGCGTGGCTGCACAAGGAACAGTCACTCTCTTTAACCAGACACTTCTGCCGTCCAAATTCTCCTGGGTGGTACGTGTCATTTTGTACAGTGAAGAAGATAAGTATTTGAACATCCTGCTATTTTGCAAGTTCTCCCACTTAGAAATCATGGAGGGGTTTGAAATGTTCGTCGTTGGTGAGAGATAATCTAAAAAAGAAAAATCCAGAAATCACAATATATATTTTTTAAATTATTTATTTGTGTGATACAGCTGCAAATAAGTATTTGAACACCTGAGAAAACAAATGTTAATATTTAGTACAGTAGCCCTTGTTTGCAATTACAGAGGCTAAACGTTTCCTGTGGTTTTTCACCAGGGTTGCACACACTGCAGGAGTCATCTTGGCCCACTCCACCACACAGATCTTCTCTAGCTGAGTCAGGTTTCTGGGCTGTCGCTGAGAAACAGAGTTTGAGCTCACTCCAAAGGTTTTCTATTGGGTTTAGGTCTGGAGACTGGCTAGGCCGTGCTAGAACCTTCTTAAGGAGCCATTCCTTAGTTTTCTTGGCGGTGGGCTTCGGGTCATTGTCATGTTTGAAGACCCATCCACAACCTATCTTGAGTGCTGTGACTGAGGGAAGGAGCTTGTTCCTCAAAATCTCACAATACAGGGCCCCAGTCATCCTCTCTTTAATACAGTGCACTCGTCCTGTCTCGTATGCAAAAAAACACCCCCAAAGCATGAGAAAGCTACCTCCCCCGTGCTTCACAGTAGGTATGGTGTTCTTGGCATAGTACTCATTCTTCTTCGTCCAAACACGGTTAGTAGAATTATGACCAAAAAGTTCTACTTTGGTCACATCTTACAACCAAATTTGCTTTCATGACTCCTCTGTGTCATCCAAAAGCTCATAAGCAAACTTAAGACGGGCCTTGACATGTGCTGGTTTAAGCAGTGGGACCTTCCGTGCCATGCATGATTTCAAACCATGACATCTTAGTGTATTACCAATAGTAACATTGGAAACGGTGGTCCCAGCTCTTTTCAGGTCATTGACCAACTCCTGTCATGTAATTCTGGGCTGATTTCTCACCTTTCCTAGGATCATTGAGACCCCGCGAGGTAATATCTTCCATGGGGCTCCACTCCGATTGAGATTGACAGTCATGTTTAGCTTCTTCCATTTTTGAATGATTGCTCCAACAGTGGACCTTTTTATAAACAAGCTGCTTGGCAATTGCTGTGCATCCCTTTCCAGGCTTCTGGAAGTGTACAATTTTGTCTCTGGTTTCTTTGGACAGCTGTTTGATCTTGACCATGTTACAAATTTGAGTCTTACTGATCGTATGGGGTGGACAGGTGTCTTTTTGCAGCTAATGACCTCAAACAGGAGTATCTGATTCAGGATAATACATTGAGTGGAGTTGGACTTTTAATAGGCGGACTAACAGGTCTTCAGGGTCAGAATTCTAGCTGATAGACAGGTGTTCAAACACTTATTTGCAGCTGAAACTCTCAAATAATTAATTCATTCACTCATTTTCCATGCCGCTTTTCCTCATGAGGGTCCAGAGGTAATCGTTAAAAAAATTATGTATTGTGATTTTTGGATTTTTCTTTTTAGATTGCAGTATCTCTCTCACAGTGGACTAGGATGAAAATATCAGACCCCTCCATGATTTCTAAGTGGGAGAACTAAACAATAGCAAGGTGTTCAAATACTTATTTTCTTCACTGTACATGTTTTATATGAGTCATTGTGGTGTAATACTAAAAGTAGTCTTTTAGTAATGGTTCACTTTCTCCTAAAGAGAAGTCAACATCCCAGACCGCTGATAATGGAGCTAATAATGTTTAAACACAAAACATTACACCATTTACAATCGCAGCCTATTTGTAATGTCAGTTGTACTCCTTCACAAACAAGTACATTGTAATAATGGGTATTAATGACCTCCCATGGAACATCAGATAATCTGGAATACTCACATTTAATTGGCTAAAATAAAACCAGCATTGATAAAATGTCTGCTGCTAGCATTGCTCGTGCACTCACCTTACCCAATCACACTCCTATCTGACCTATCATCCCTCTTCTGATCCTTCGGAATCGCTTTCCCACAGTGTCCCCTTGGTAAGAGTAGTCATATGGACATAGCAGTGCTACTTACAGTACATTAGGCAGCATATCTATTCAATCATGTTTTGTTATAGTATTCCTTCTACTCCTTCGTTCTTTGTGGGCCGAGAATTCTCATCTGGTCAGCTGCATCCTCTGAATAAACAATGCAATACTTGTTTAAACACAATGGGAATACATCAAACCCCAATGTGGCACATTAAAATGGTTCCAGCCTTTAAATATTCATAATAATAATAATGATTTAAACAAGATTCTTTCTGCTAAAATGCACATGACAAATGGATGTCTATCACTTTAAAATGTCCCTCCTTATTAAGATTTATTCCATGTTTCTTTATTAATGTTACCCTCAGGCTGAGCTCAAAGGTCAGCAGGCATCCCTCTGTTCAGCGAGTTTTCAACCCCCAAAGGGCACCCTTGGACCAAACGCCTGCTTGGACATCACAGTCTCCTTCATGTCTCACACGGATGTAAGACACTCTCATTCCTCACACATTTTTTTCTTTCGGAATACTGATTGTTTTTTTTTTCACCCCAGTCTGCCCTGAATGACGTCATTGCACTCTGCGAGGTGGAGGGCATGAGCTCACCTCTGGTTCTCAGCATCCTAGCACCTACCACCCAGAGACTACGAGTATCCTACTCTCTCCCCAGGGACAGGTTTTAGCCTTCACCTTTGTGTCTAAACCAGGGGTGTCATAGCCGCTTCTCAAAGGCTACTATGGGTGCAGGTTTTTGTCCCATTAATCAATGAGGTTTCTGCTGAAACATGCATGGAGACTCCGACTGCGACCAACTGACTATGCTTGTAAAACACCAGAGTGATCAATAAGTGTCCTATTTATCTGTTTAAATGTAAACCTGCACTCACAGCGGCTCTTTTTGGAATATTTGGGATGCCCCTGATCCAAATATTCAATTCACCATGAAGAAGTCATCACCATTCTCCTCCTCTTTACCAGCAATTCGACTCTGGACGACACAGAGAACACGGAACCAGAGTTGATTGTAGACTTTGGCGAGGTGCTGCTGGCGAGACCTGTCACCAAGCAGCTGCTGATTACCAATCACACTGCCATTCCTGCAACCTTTACCATCCAAGCAGAGTTTTTCAACTCGGACGCGTCAAAGCCCTGCAACCATTTGAAGATAAGGTGGTGTCCTGATTACTCACATATTCATTTAATCCATTTATTTTCCTATAGTGCTTCCTGAATCCCAGTCTTGACTCACACTTTCTAATGCAGACCCCAATACATGAGAAAACCACTTCACTCAGTCCAAGCTAAGAAATTAGAAGAGCAGTCACATAAGGGTATGCATAATTTGTCAAAGTTATGTTTCAACATGATGCTGAAATCGGAAACAAATTAATTTTTAATATTTGTTGGCAGACTTTTTGAGCAAACTGCTGTCTCAGGGAAAAGGCGCAGCGTTCTTCATCGTGCCAAGCGCTGGAACACTGGAACCCTTTGAGACCCAAACTGTGAACGTGACCGCCTACAGTGACATGTGGGGGGAGTACAAGGATAATCTCATATGCAAGGTATTTCACAAATTTAACAGTGGTAAAAATTACTTGAAAATTAAATTTCCTAGACATAATAATAAACATATTGTTGTATAAAAACCTTCCATAGTGGTGCAGCAGTGACTGTGTTCTTGCAACAGGTTGGGGACCTTAAGCCCAGCCTCCTCCCTATGCAAATGAACGTTAAAGGCTGCCCACTCTACTTCCAAATCACAGGTCCACGTCCTGATGACCAGCACCAGGGACCCAACGTCCAGTGAGTGCCACATTCTCTTCCTGGCATATAAAAAACACTATATGAGTGTTAGACAAGTTTGTCATTGTCGATCACATCTTTAGGTTTGGTACTCGATTATCTGGGGGTGACACTATCACCCGCTCTCTTCGCATTAACAACCCCACCTGGTTTGGTAAGTTCCATTTTTTTCCTCCGCATATACAGTGGTATGAAAAAGTATGTGAACCTTTGGGAATTCCTCAAATTTCTGTAGAAAATCACCATCAAAAGTGATCTGATCTTCAAAATCACACACATGAAAAAAACAGTCTGCTTTAATTAAAACCACCCAAAAATTTATAGGTTTTCATATTTTAATGAGGATAGTGTGCAAACAATGACATAAGGGGGGAAATAAATAAGTGAACCATCACATTTAATATTTTGTCCCCCCCTTTGGCACTTCAACCAGACGCTTCCTGTAGCTGCAGATCAGTCTGGCACAACGATCAGGACTAATCTTGGCCCATTCTTCTCCACATAAATGCTGTAGTTCACTCAGATCCCTTGGATGTCCGGCATGAATCGCTGTCTTTAGGTCATGCCACAGTATCGCAATGTGTTTAAAGTCTGGACTTTGACTTGGCCACTTCAGAACGTGTATTTTATTCTTCTGAAACCATTCTGAAGTTGATTTACTTCTGTGTTTTGGATCATTGTCTTGTTGCATCATCCATCCTCTTACTAGCTTCCACTGTCTGACCAACGGCCTCAAGTTTTCCTGCAAAACATCCTGATAAGCTTTTGAATTCCTTCTTCCATTAATGATTGCAAGTTCTCCAGGCCCTGAGGTAGCAAAACAGCCCCAGATCACAATGCTCCCTCCACCATGTTTCACGGCGGAGATGAGGTGTTGATGTTAGTGAGCTGTTCCATTTTTTTCCGCACATGATGTTGTGTCTTATTCCCAAACAATTTAACTTTGGTTTCATCAGTCCATAAAATATTTTGCCAAAACTTCTGTGGAGTGTCCAAGTGCCTTTTTGAGAACATTAAATGAGCAACAATCTTCTTTGTAGACAGCAGTGGCTTCTTCCGTGGAGTCCTCCCATGAACATCATTCTTGGCCATCGTTTTACATATAATTGATGTGTGCACAGAGCTATTGAACTGTGTCAGTGATTTCTGTGTCTTTAGCATACACTCTAGGGTTCTTTTTTACCTCTCTAAGTATTCTGCGCTGAACTCTTGGCGTCATCTTTGGTGGACGGCCACTCCTCGGGAGAGAAGCAACAGTGCCAAACTCTCTCCATTTGTAGACAACTTCTCTGACTGTCGATTGATGAACATCCAGACTTATAGAGATGGTTTTGTATCCTTTCCCATTTTTATTCAAATTAAGAATCCTTGATCGCAGGTCTTTAGACAGCTCTTTTTACTGAGCCATGATACACATCAGACAATGCTTCTCATCAAGAAAATTCTTACCAGGTGTGTGTTTTATAGTGGGCACACTGGGCAGGTCAGCTTTAAACCAATTATCAGTGATCGGGCACAAACCTGACTTAAACTGTTTGGTAAAAATTGGTTTCAATGCTCTAAGTCTCTTTAGGCAGAGGGTTCACTTATTTTCCCCCTTCTGTCATTGTTTGCATGCTATCCTCATTGAAATATGAAAACCTATAAATGTTTGGGTGGTGTTAGTTAAAGTAGACACTGTTTTTGCATCTGTGTGATTTTGACAAAGATCAGATCACATTTAATGATGATTTTATGCAAAAATGTGAGAAATTCCAAAAGGTTCAGATACTCTTTTATACCACTGTATGTTTCAATCAAACAAAGAACTGATTTTAATTTTTTTGACAGATATCCGTCTGGACTGGGAGATGTACAACGTCGTTCCAAAAAACCGCAAACTGGTGGACCTCCTCATGTCATATGGGGAAAGCTTCCCGATCAAGGATGCCAATGAAAGTTTGAGGGGCGTGTCGAGGCTTTCCAGCGGAGATAATACTTGGAGGAGTCGCCTGTTAAGCTCAAAAACTTCTCTCCGTACTCCCACTGTGAGCATCAACACCACAATACTTATTTATTGGATATTAAAGGAGACAGACTGTATTTGCTTTCTAATGATTAGGGTAATGAGTTCTCAAAGGACACACAACACAGAATCCCCCTAGTGGTGCTCAAATTAACTCTCAATTAATAATTAAATTTGAACTGTACTAACAGTGCATTAATCAGGTGGGTCATTTTTTTGTATGGTGCCATTTGGATTTTGGACGTAACACAGTGGACACTAACTGATGGGGACATTTTGTGCTAAAGTTAGCCCTCATCCTGGCATTGCTAGCATAATAGCTAACATGACTCATTCAAGTCAACTAATTTCTTTGATATATATGTATACACAGTAGCTTTAACAGAGTGGACACGTTGGGATCAACCACACAGAACATACTTAATGAAACAACAAAATCTGCTTTTTAATTTTATGAAAAATAAAATTGCTTACCACAGTTGAATTTCCTGCCACTGGTGTGATGTTATCACTGAAGAGGGATGTCATCAATAAATGGGGCATTTTCTTAAGGGGACACAAACACAACTGAGTGGACACTGGACAGTGACACAGGGTACAAAAACAAAAACCTTAAAAATAATAATAATTAAATACAATAATATATTTCAATTTAAAAATAGCACATGATTAAAGATAGTTTATTCAAGACAATAAAATCCTAACAATTATTTTTGATTGTTATTCTACTTTTATTAGTTATTTTATAGACTGAATTCGGATGAAACACACTGGGGACAAAGCAAAATCTCATAACAACCTTTTTAGAAGTAAATTAAATTTAAAAAATGTAATTCAGGAGCCTGTACCCTTAAAGTCACCAAAGACTGCAATCGATAAAACACAAAAAATAAGTTAAACGGGTATTTGTACAACATTAGTGAAAATACAGCTTAATTTATGATGGAGACACATATGTCACCCTATAAAAAAATGACACAAGTACATTTTAGTTGTACTCAAACTACAAAAGATTCACGTGTAATGTTTTAAGAATTTTTAAAATTAAATTTCAAATATTTAGGAACAACTTTTGGGTGTACAGTGATCCCTCGCTATATTGCGCTTCAAACTTTGCGCCCTCAGTCCATTGCAGATTTTTTTTTCAATTAAAAAAACAACAACAGTATTTTATTCAAAAATGTTAATATATATGTATGTATCAATTAAATAATCATTGTTTTCTTTTATACATATATATACTGTATATCATAATTATTACATTTGTAGTGCTTAAAAGCCATTCATTGAAATATACATACTGTATACATAGCTTTTTTTAAAACATGTATATCTTTCCAATGCTGTTATCCCCGCCAAATGCCTGGAGAGACTGGTCATCAAGCACATTAAAGCTGCAATACCGCCTTCACTTGACCCATACCAGTTTGCATACAGAGGGAACCGTTCAACTGAGGACGCCATCGCCACAGTGCTGCACACACTTCTAGTGCACCTGGAGCATAAAAACACCTATGCACGGCTCCTCTTTGTGGACTACAGTTCTGCTTTTAACACCATCCGGCCGTTCAAACTCCGGTCCAAACTTCACCAACTGGGCCTCAACACTGCCCTGTGCAATTGGACTGTGGACTTTTTGACTAATCGCACACAGAGTGTCACAGTGGGCAAAAACACCTCCTCCACTCTCACCATCAACACCGGGGCCCCTCAAGGGTGTGTTCTGAGCCCTCTGCTTTACACCCTGTACACTCATGACTGCTCCGCCTCCTCTGCATCCAACCTCATCGTCAAGTTTGCCGACGACACCACAGTGCTCGGACTCATCTCCAACGACGATGAAACGGACTACAGAAGAGAGGTGCAACATCTGGAGTCATGGTGTCACAAAAACAACTTGGCTCTAAACATAAAGAAAACCAAGGAGATCGTGGTGGATTTCCGTAAGGGGAGTCACATCATCCATCAGCCTCTTACTATCGGCAACGATGTGGTGGAGAAGGTGAGGAGCTTCAAATTCCTGGGGGTAACAGTGACTGAGGACCTGTCCTGGGGGGACCACATCTCCACAGCGGTGGGCAAGGCACAACAACGCCTCTATTACCTGAGGAAGCTGAAGAGCACTAACATCCCCAGACCACTGATGGTGAACTTTTACAACTGTGCCATCAGCAGTGTTCTGACATACGGATTTTTAGTGTGGTTTTCCAGCTGCACTAAGGCAGACCAGCAGGCGCTCCAGCGCGTGGTGAAAGCTGCCGGGAGAATCATAGGTATGACTCTCCCTGAGATCAGCACCATCTACTCCACTCGCTGTTTGAGAAGAGTGCACAACATCCTGCGAGACCAGTACCATCCTGCTCACAACCTTTTCCACCTGCTGCCCTCAGGGAGAAGGTACAGGTCCATACAGGCCAGAACATCACGACTGTCCAACAGTCTGTACCCACAGGCTGTGAGGCTACTGAACTCTGCCCCTCTCCCCTCTCTGCCCCCCTCTTACGGACAATAATCCACATCCACCAACAACAATAACTCTGAGCTGGTTTGCATTGTTGCAGTATGTCACTATCCACTATTTCCTCCTCCCTGACACTTACCCGTTGGTTGACAACCAGTAGGCTGTACTTGATTATACTTGATTAACTTATCTGGGTTTTGCACTGATTTTTGCCTGTTTTCAACTGGTATATTTTTGCTCTGCACTTTAGCACTGCCACGACCTCATGCTGCTGTTGAATCTTTGCTGTACATATGTCCAAAACTGTGTCAATGTTTACACTTGGTACTGATGGGTATTTATTTTATGGGTTTGCACTTTGCACTTTACCAACTTAGCTGTATGAGCTGGATGGATGCTCCAAACAAAGTTTCGTTGTGCTTTTTTGTAACAATGACAATAAATATTCTGAATCTGAATCTGTTAAATCTGAATAAATACATTAAACCCCCCCACCTCAATTAAACAAAAAAAGTAAATAAATTACGCCTCTACTTCGCTGCGTTTCGATTTTTACAGGGTATCCCCATTAACCGCAAAAAACAAGGGATTTTAATTTTCTAAATTCTAAATTCTAATGCTGTAATAATGCTCAAACTGTGCTGCCCCACCACCCAAAAAAAATCAAAACCCCTTTCTTGGCCTTACTACACTAACATATTTTAATGCTGGCCCTGATGGTGGTACTCAAGCACTAAATATTCTTGTAAGTGGTACTTTGTGTAAAATGTTGAGAACCACTAGATTATGTTAATTTCTCTGTTAGTTTTCTTTTATAGTTTATTTCCCACCTCAACCTCTTGCTTTCAGAACACAGAGACGGATGACCAAAAAAAACCTGCAAAGAAAAAAATGTTGTCCGTCCACATTCGACCTCATGTGGGAGAAAAGTCAGATGAGCCATACTGTGTCACACCACAGCAAATTGTAGGCACAACACCGTTTAATACTATTTCTTGTCTTACCTGCAATCGATAAGTGTTTTATGCCTGACAGGTGATCCCAAAAAAAGGCTACAGCACCGTGCATATGGCTTTCACTCCACTTACCTTGCCTAAAGGATCTTGCGAGGCTAAATGCATTGGCTTGGCACTGGGCTACATTAGTTTAGACTCTGAGGTAACACATTCAATTTAATAATTGACAACTGTTGAAGTGTCTGAAGTCACCGTTATCTTTCTTGTTGTGTCACAGGTAGCTGCCTGTGTTCCTGGTAAGGTGACACGGGACTATGCTTTTGATTTGGAGCCCATAAGAGTGGATCTATATGCGATGGTCAAGCCTGCAGTGTAAGCCATTGGAAAATGTCCATGCTCGAAATATGCCCTTCACTAGAAAATGAATAATTTTGTTTGTCCGGGCTAAAGGCTTTCAGTACAGATGGAAGATGACAGCAAAGTGTTGGAATTTCACACCTCGGCCGGTGATTTAATGAAAATCGAGGAAGACGTGGTCAGTTCGACGCAAATACAAATACTACCGAAGAGCCCGCAATTCACAGTGTTTGTGAAATTTTTGCAGGTGTCACTGGAAGACTTTGACAACGTGCAGAGCTTCCTGTTAAAAAATACCACCGAGATGCAGTTGCGCTTCAGACTCAAGACTCAGTCACCATTTTCATTGATTAGAGTGCCGCCTCGAGCCGGGTCTCGCGTCTCCAGCAAGTCGTCAATCTCTGACCCCCAGATGCTGATTCTACATTCCCAAAACAGCATACTGGTACAGCCAAAAAAAATCAAGTTCTTTGCTCAAAAAAACAAACAAACAAACATGTTCAAAATTTAGAGGAGAATACTGGCAGCTATGATTACCAGAACATTACCATAAAAAAACAACTGTAAAACATACTAAAAACTGTAGTGGTATTCAGTAACCGCAAATTTTACAGTAGATTTTTGTAATTGTAAATGTATTTAATTTTATAATTATTTTATACTGTGATTCGTATGTAACCGGTCTACAGTAGGTGTTGACGTCACTGTCGTCCTTTTCTTGTTCTTTCCCCTTTCCGAACGGGATTTAAACCCACACCGCCCTCTTGGTAGTCAAGTGTGCTGACTAGCGAGCTACTAAAGACCAGTTGGAGGAAGTGCTGTACGTATAGAAGGTTAGGAAAACATTGTTTCCTGAGAACGTAAAAGAGCAGATGAAATTAAATTGGGCTGGTGGCTCAGTAGTCAGCACTCTCAACTGCCGCAGTGACACTGCAGATTTAAACCACATCAGAACGGTTACACATGCATTGTTTTGACAGTGCTTGCTGTAAAACAACAGTAAAAATGTCGTTAGTTTGACGTTAATTTGTTGTTAATTTGACATTTTTTTCGGTTTCCAATTATTCTTACCCGTACAATTCTGGCAACCATATAGCTACTAGTATTTCACAGTAAATTCGACTTTAATTGGAAGCGGGGTTGGTTCTTCAACATGGTTCCTCACTCACATGCATTCCTCACTCTTGGTCCAGGTAAGGGTGGCCTTTTGCTGCTCGCCATTGCTTTTGGACTACAACGAACATCCGGCAGACAGCGTGACAGTCGTCCAAAGTGATAGTGGATACAAGCAGCTGAAGATTCAACAAGATCTCCTCATTCATTATAGCAACAACAGTCAGCAGGTAGGAAGGCACCATTGTGACAGTTTAGTGTCCTCTTCAGGAAGTTGACCCTGTGCCTGTTTCAGATGGTGCCGCTCTGCGCACACGTGAAGCTTGCAACACTGTCTCTGTCTACTGAAAACATCAATTTTGGCTTCTGCTACGTCGGCCATATGCAGGCGAAAGAAGTCAAGCTGTATAGCCTCGGTTGCCAAACTCACTGGTCATTGCGCATAGGTACGTGCCATGAAGCATGGTTATGATCTCATGATGTCAATGCAACTGAAGGGCTGGTTTAGGGCAGTACTTCTCAAATAGTGGGGCGCAGAGCGATGCCAGGGGTGGCGCATGTAACCTTGGGGAACATAGAATAAAGTGTAATTGCACAATCACTCAATGGGTGGCAGTGATGCTGTCATTTTCAGAGTTCGCGCAGTATTTTTGCACCAAACGAGTACACAGCAAAGAGCACTGGAGATACAGTGGTATGAAAAAGTATCTGAACCTTTTGGAATTTCTCACATTTCTGCATAAAATCACCATCAAATGTGATCTGATCTTTGTCAAAATCACACAGATGAAAAAAACTGTGCTTTAACTAAAACCTCTAACTAAAACCTTTAACTTGCTTTAGCTAAAACCACCCAAACATTTATAGGTTTTCATATTTTTATAAGGAAAGTATGCAAACAATGACAGAAGGGGGAAAGATAGGTAAGTGAACTATCACATTTAATATTTTGTGCCCCCGCCCCCCGTTGGCAGCAATAACTTCAACCAGACACTTCCTGTAGCTGCAGATCAGTCTGGCGCATCGATCAGGACTAATCTCGGCCCATTCTTCTCTACAGAACTGTTGTAGTTCAGTCAGATTCCTGGGATGTCTGGCATTAATTGCTGTCTTTAGGTCATGCCACAGCATCTCAATGGAGTCTGGACTTTGACTTGGCCACTCCAGAATGTATATTTTGTTCATCTGAAACCATTCTGAAGTTGATTTACTTCTGTGTTCTGGATCATTGTCTTGTTGCAGCATCCATCCTCTTTTTAGCTTCAACTGTCTGACAGACGGCCTCAGGTTTTCCTGCAAAACATCCTAATAACCTTTTGAATTCATTCTACCATTAATGATTGCTAGTTCTCCAGGCCCTGAGGTAGCAAAACAGCCCCTCCACCATGCTTCACGTTGGGGATGAGGTGTTGATGTTGATGAGCTGTTCCATTTTTCCTCCACACGTGATGTTGTGTGTTACTCCCAAACAATTCAATTTGGTTTCATCAGTCCACAAAATATTTTGCCAAAACTTCTGTGGAGTGTCAAAGTGCCTTTTTGCGAGAGGTGAGAGAAGCAACAGTGCCAAACTCTCTCCATTTGTAGACAACTTCTCTGACGATCGATTGATGAACGTTCAGACATTTAGAGATGGTTTTGTATCCTTTCCCAGCTTTATACAAATCAACAATCTTTGATTGCAGGTCTTCACACAGCTCTTTTGACTGAGCCATGATGCGCATCAGACAATGCTTCTCCTCAAGACAATTCTTACCACATGTGTATGTTTTATAGTGGGCAGGGCAGCTTTAAACCACTTATCAGTGATTGGGCACACACTTGACTTAAAATGTTTGGTAAAAATTGGTTTAAATTAGGGGTGGCGTGGCTCAGTGGTAGATTAGTTGTCCCCCAACCCAGAGGTTTTGGGTTCGATTCTCTGCTCTGATGAACTCGCCTAAGTATCCTTGAGCAAGATACTGAACCCCACATTGCTCCTGGTGCTGCGTCACCAGTAGGTAGATGGCGATGTAGTGTAAAGCGCTTTAAGCGCCTTGAAAGGTGGAAAAGCGCTATATAAGTATAACACCATTTACCATTCAATTGATCTTTAAGTCTCCTTAGGCAGAGGGTTCATTACTTATTTTCCTCTTCTGTCATTGTTTGCTTACTATCCTCATTAAAATATGAAAACCTATAAATGTTTGGGTGGTTTTAGTTAAAACAGACACTGCATTTTCATCTCTGTGATTTTGACAAGGATCAGATCACATTTGATGGTGATTTTATGCTGAATTGTGAGAAATTCCAAAAGGTTCAGATACTTTTTCATACCACTGTATGAAGAGCTAAGACGAAATATGACAAAGTGTATGTTGCGTTTGGCTTTGACTTTTAATACAGTGGGAGGCGAGGAATGACCATTCTGTTTACTGTTCTAAGATGTTTGCAGTGAATAGGTGGGAGCCAAATCAATTCATACGTCACTTAAAGACATTAGACCCTAATCAGATTGATAGGCCACCTGATTTTTTTTTAGAGAAAACGTGCCGAATATTGGCCAACAATTGCCCCGGTTTGTCAGCGTTACATCAGTAAATTAGCGAGCACTGTTAGCAACATATAAGGTGGCATACCAAGTTGCTTAGTGCAAATAACCTCAAACCATAGCAAAGGAGCTGATGCTGCTTGCAACAAAAAAACTTTCCCTCTGTCCAATGACACCATCGTTTTTGTTTTATAAATTTTGTTTATTCGGCCATTGTTTGGCATATTGTCTTCATGAGTTAATGTTGCTAATCAATTTGAATTTATTATTATTTATTGATTTTATTCAACTTTATTTTTCAGGATCAAATGGTCAAAAAATGTACTTTGAGTGTATTCGTACAGTTTGGATGTGACTTTTTTTTTTTTTTAAATTCAGTCAACTTGATGCGCTTTAAGTCTTTTCTGTTACAAACAAAACAATGTTAATAAAGTTATACTTTATTGTAAGTTGATCTATAGTAATGTTTTCTTTAACATTGAAAAGGTCACAATGTTATGCAGAAGTGTTCTTATAAAAATTTTATAGACATAGTACTTTTTACAGTGGCGGCAGACAGTTGTGGGTGGCGCGCGAAACGTTTTAAATTTAACGTTTTACTACAACTCTTACTTCTGTATCGTTTATGTGTGCCTTGATTACCCACAGAGTCGAGTGAAGACACCCCCCAAGTCTTCAGCGTGACGCCCTCTTCGGGCCTCCTCCGCTCCAAGGACCACCAACCTACTAGTGATCACTGCCAACGTCTGGAGATCGGCTTCATCGCCAGGTAGTAGATGGCAACAGGATCAGACTACTTTACTTAGGTACTTTACTTAAGTACTTAGACTTATGTTTGCGTACGTGTATACTGCGTTGCAGTGAGGTGAAGCAATACCATGCCACGGTGGTGATCACCTCCATCCTTGAGAGGAATCCGCTCCTTTTGCAGCTCAAAGGAACAGGATCCCGAGAGATGTAGTCGTGAATGGCCTTTTTTTTCTTCAGCTATTCAGTTGTTCGAATAGCAGTCTTGACAAATCCACAATGTACAATCCACCATCAGCTTTTAGTAATTCCATTTTATTAAATTATGTCTGTATTTTTTTAATCTAATGAACATTCATTTAAAACAAAGGAGTTACTATCGTAAGAATTATGGTGATGGAGATAGGAAGATCGTAAGTTTACAGGTAGTCCCCGACTGTACGACGCTGGAGTCTCGTCCACCGTTGTGTCTGCAGTCATTTTTTTTAATTTTATTTTTTTAAAGTTGTGTAAACAGTACTTAGTTCTTGTCATGTTAGGATCCCCTTTTCCCACAGCAGCGTAGCCACCGTCCTGCAGTTCCTGACAGTGTCAGGTCCCACCTCCTTGCTGCTGCTGCTTCTCCCCCGGCGCAGACTCCTCTTGCGAGTCCCCTTCCAGTTTTTTGAGTTCGGACGGTGGGCTCGCGTTGAGAGAGGCGACGCTGGCGACCTAAGTGGCCATGAAATCCCACCTCTCTCGCCTTCCTACTCTTTCCACAACGCCCTTTTCTCTCAGCAAGGCGACTAACTCGCGACTAAAGTCCGAATAGTTTTTTTTTTTTTTTTTAAGCCTGAATAGTCATTGAATGTAATAGCATTTAACACAACGTACCTCACAATATTTTATTTTTTACTTTATTTTATTAATATGACAAATAATACATGTTTTTTGACAGTTATTTTGAGGTTGAGGGGTTGTTTCTGGGTACTTAAAGTATTACCGTATTGGCCCGAATATAAGACGGTGTTTTTTGCATTGAAATAACACTGAAAAAGAGGGGGTTGTCTTATATTTGCAGTCTAGACATAATACTCATTCACGACGCTAGATGGCGCCAGATATCATTGAAGTGATGTTCTGTCATGACAGATCTCAGCTACTCTTCCCATTCCCGACGCTAAATGGCGCCAGATATCATTGAAGCGACGTTCTTCCATGACAGATCTCAGCTTCTCTTTTTAGTTTAACCAGTTTGCATTATTTTATTGCAATGTTTTAATTATTCAATGTTCCTTATTCAGATTTGTTTCAAGACTACAGTTACAGTTAGACTTCACTTTGATGGTTAATGCAGTTATTGCAATTTTGTTGTTTTATCACAATAGATTCGTTTATTTACATTTCAAAAACCAGAAGCCATTCATTTACGAACGTGATTGCACTTTAGTTTACATGTTTAAATGGTCAGATATTAAGATTTGAATGAGGCAAAATAACATGCTTTTTCTCTCAAATATATTGTTATAATCATTTGTATCGGATGTACTGTAATTATTTTCTGTAGAAAAATTAATTTGGTGTTCAAAAAGTCTTTTTTTCAAACTTGAGTCTTGAAAAAGAGGGGGTCGTCTTATAATCAGGGCCGTCTTATATTCGGGCCAATACGGTAATTCCAACTTGCGGGGAAATTCGAGTTACTTTGCCAGGCTCGGAACTGAACTCGTTCATTACCCGGGTACTACATGTATTGTAAACATTAAAACTACTTATATAATTAAGACATAAAAAGCATTAAATGTGTTAATATTTAGACACAAAAAATATCAAATATTACAAAATAGTTAAAATGTTTTTCGAATGATGAAAAATACAGTAATTAAATATTATGAAAATACAGTATTAAAATTGCACAAAACAATTAAGAATATATTTTTTCTAAATATTAAAATTCCTCTGAACTATGAGGAAGATGTGATAAACCTCTATTAATAATTTGTTATTTGCGTCTCAAAAGGGGAATATTGTATTTTCCTTATATATTTCTTGTTTTAATATGCGTATGACATTTGAGAAGATTAAATAATTATTTTAAAACAAACAGCACCTTTGCAACTAATTAGGGTTTTGTGTCAGGATTAACTCAATTTAAAGTATTCCCAACAGGGGAAATTACTTTTAAATTAGAAATAATATGATGGAGTAAAAAAAAAAAAAGGTGGAAGATAACAAAGCATCATAGTAAATATGTAAAGCACGAACAAGGTGCTTCCAATCTTTACAAACATCAATGTGAAAGAGGTGTTTGATAATGAATGCTTGCCCAAGCAGTTCCAATCCTTTGGAATTACCTGACTTGCTCTCTTATAAAAAACAACAGGACGCTTCATGTGGCACGCAGATCAGCAGCATCCCAAAAACAGCACCGGCAAAAAAAAATCCACTGAGGAATGCAAATATCTAATTGATATTCTTTGCACTCTTGCAGCCTTACACACAAGCACAGCAAGGGCATGTTTGATCACAATGAAACACTGCTGTGTGCAACCTAATGTGAAGGTCAATGGCGTGTTTGTCATTATTGTCCTCTGCTATATAGTCGACCACTGCCCCTCACTGTGTGCTTTGGGCCTGTTCCAAGCTAACATGCACAGCCATATTTTGCTTCTCTCCCACTGACACCTTCTCGCCCGCTCTTCCGAGCGGCGTCACCTTGGCTCGAGTCGGAAGTTGACTCACATTGAGGAAAATTGAGTAAAACTGTCCAAAAAAAAGCCAACATCAGTGCACCTATATGACTGACTTTTGTGGAAAATGAGGAAGACACGATGACAACCAACCTACCTACCATTTCTACCTAAACACATGAAAAAAAAAAAAGAAGTGTGATTTTTTTGGGGCATAAAATCAAACCAAAAAAAAATCCATCATAAAAACCTGGCTATTGAACAAGGATGTGTAGACATTATTAACCAGTGTCATAGACCACTGTATTTACCCTTCTGTATACCCCCCCCCCCCCCCCCCCAAAAAAAAAAGAGTAAAAACAGAAACACTGAGCCAAAGTGTCGCGTTAAAGAGTTGGGTAGAGCAGCCAAAAATTTTACTCGAGTAAGAGTAGCGTTACTTCAAAATAATATTACTCAAGTATAAGTCATCCAAAAAAAATGTACTCAAGTACAATATAAAAGTATTTGATGAAAAGAATACTCAAGTAATGAGTAACATTGTAAGTAACTGCTTACGATGTTTATTTTTTAAGCCTTTAATGCCAGCAATATGAAGCAAATATCAGAGAATCCCAAAATTGGAAAAATAAGGTGTTATGTACTTCCCTGATCTAAGTACATGTAAGGCCGAGACTTGAATGGAACAACAGTTCTTTATTCAGTGTGCTTCTCATCATATATGACACAGAGACATAACAGAGATCCCCTTTTATACTGTAATACCACACCCACAGGAAGTGCACACTACGGCAACAGCAGTGTGACATACATATGTCACATAAGGTCCTAATGAAACCTTTTTTTCAAATTTGTAAAAAGAAAAGTCAAAATGAATATGTGTAATAAGTGCTCAGATATCTATAACCCTTGCTAAATCCTGTTTTTTTTCATGGAACCTGCAGATGCATGTGTTGACTTGCATCCATCATTTTTTTTTTTTTTTTTCAAAAAGAAATGTCAAAATTCTGAATTAGTCTCAAAATCATGAAATTTTAGGTGTATCAAATTTGATACATTTGGCAATATAGGGTTTTAAACAATGGTATTTTTTTCAGCACAAAGTTATCTGTAATCCATTACATCACCACATTAAGCAAAAAAATAATTGTATTCCGGCGTGAGAAAAAAAAATTACACAACTGAAGCATCATTCATCTACAGAGCATGAGTGCCCTCTAGTGCAGAAAATAATTCCTAGTTTGAATAGTTGAATAGTGAATACTGTCATTTTCTAGGTATAAGGCACATCTGACTATAAGCCGTCACCCACCAAATTTGTCACAAAAACGGCATTTGTTCATAGATAAGCTGTTCTGACTGTAAGCAACAGCCGTCCTTACTGTGTTATGAGATATTTACATCATAAGATATTAACCAGTAAAACTTTATTTGACAGCAGCATCATAAGACTGTCATAAGACCCAATGAACCACCATGAAGCTTCGAACCATTTGGCTGCAAAGCTTCATTTGACCATCACTGCTCCCTTGAGGGAGACAGTCAATCTCTTCTGCAACCTGCTGCCAACACTTTTATCATTCAACATGCCTCCTAGCATGCAATGCAGCGCTACAGATGTTAATAACAATCAAAATATATGTTCTGTGCTAGTTATTCTTCAGTTACTGTTCCAGTTGTTTCATTCATTGCTAGTTATGGTATTCGGTAACACTTTCGCAGTGGCGCCATAAGATTGTCATTAGACCATCATAATCGTGACATGACACTGACATGAACATTAATAAATGCTTATGACAGATATCATTTTGTGTCATCCGGCAAATTCTCTCACTTTTGAATGGATGTAAAAGATCCGAGCTGGACATAAATGGAGTTAGTGACATAATTTGCCGGATGGCACTTAACGACTATTTGTATTCATTAATACTTATGATAGTATCATGTCATAATTATGACGGTCTTGTGGCAGTCTAATGAAGCCGCTGTTAAATAAAGTGTGAACTATTAACCCAATAAATCAACAAATAAGATGCACTGAACTATAAGCCGCAGGATTCAAAATAACGGAAAAAGTAGCAGCTTATAGTCCAGAAATTACGGTAGGTCCTTCATAGTTCCTATTTTAAAATAAAAAGGATCATATCTCCGGTTTTCTGTGGTCCATCGGTGCCAATTAAAGACTGGGAGAGAGGTTAAAATATGTACTTTCGAGTCATGTTGAGAGCAGCGCTTTGTCAAATACTTTTTAAAAAAATTTTTTACAGTGCTTTAAAGACGGCATGTGATTGAACAGGCCGGTGTGATCAAAGAACGGCAAGCTTGAGTGTGATTGGTATAATGGAGTCATGTGATTATTGCTGCGTCGTCTCATTGGTGAAAATGGTAGAGCTGCTGTTGACGTCGCTGGCAAAAAAAAAAAAAAAGTAAAATCTAAGATGTAAAATAAAGAGGAAAAATGTATCGACTAGTGTAGCGGAGTAAGAGTAGCGTTTAGTACGACTCAGTAAAACTACTCTTAGAAGTAAGTTTTTCTCAAAATGTTACTCAAGTAAATGTAACGTGTTATTTCCCACCTCTGCTTAAATTCAAATTTTATATGCCCTTCCTGAGTGGAAAACATGGCCACAAATGTCAATCAGATTCCTATGTAATTTGTTCCTGTTGTTGTTGCGCGATTTTCTCCACGGGAGGGCAGTAGCGGCTACTTTTCTCCGCGACTAGTTTGGAAACGCGCCAGTAAAACCGTCACCGCTTCCGGGTTGTGACGCATAACTGACGTCAGAGGCGCGTCCCCTCCACAGCTCCGCCGCCGCTGTTTTGCTTGTATAGTCTTCACGGAGGTTAACGCGACGGTGGAAGAAAGTTTTCCCCGGAGAAACATCAACATTCCCGGGTTTGGAAACCACGAATCCTCGGCTCTGGATGCTCCAAGTGGGAAAAAGCCTTCGTTTGTTATTCCAACTCGTCGGTTTCCGGATACCAGCGCACTGTTTTGTTTTGTTTTTTTTGGTGGAACATTTGCACAGCATCAGTTGGGGATCTTCTGTTTCTATATTTTTTTTATATTGAATCTGGGATAACTTCACCTCGTCTCCATTCGTCCTGCAAGGCACATTCCAAGCATGGAGACACCGAGGTAACAAGGTAAGAAATCTCCACTTAGTCCCACGATGTTGTTTCCTGTTGTATTCACTTACTCTTGCAGTAAACTTGCTGCTTTGACAACGCGATTGCTTTTGAGTCATTGTTGCATTCTTACAACTTTCCATTCATTTGTTTCAACACTGTTGTGCAAAATTTATTTCACAGTGTTTTTTTATGATGTTCCAGTCTTGTAGTGCAACTACTTACCACAAGGGATTCTAATAGTGTGTTCTGCAAAAATCAGAGCCCGAAGAGCAAAAACTCTTCTTTTGCTTTTTCCCCTCACGTAATTTATGAAGAATGATTTTTATAAATTTTATAACATCAATAGGCCTGTGCTGGTATGATATTTTGACGGTATGATAACCTTAAGCCAAAATATCACGGTTTCACGGTATCAAGGTATTGCAATTACAACTCTAAAATGTGTTACTTTGAGATTTTTGGGTTTAAAAAAACAAAAATTTTATTCCATTTATTTTTCAAAACATTCTAACAAATTGGAACATAAGTGTAATGTTAAGTTAAAATTAATTTTTAAAAATAACAAAATATTCTAAATAAAAGTAAAATAAATGCATTACAGTACTTTAGTTGAGCCTAAACCCACAGCCACAGCTCAAAACTCTTACCATCAGAATAAAAATAATTGAAATATTTTCCATAAAAAGCACATGTGTATGACTCGTATCACGTTTACATTATACACACTCTCTTTCTCAACAAAGACAGTTACCAGAGAGAGAGAAAAAACACGTTTTACCACCGCTAGACACACTAAACACGCTGGAGTTAACTCTCGCATCTGGTGGGAAACGTTCATGACAGTGTTTTCTTAGCTTTAAGGTTTTATAAATGCGAATTCATATTGGAGGTATTGCCTCCTCTGTAGCCACCCTCCGCAAACATGTTTTACATGTCCGTTGGCCCTCTTCCTCAAAGCCGCGGCAGTCTGTAACTTTTCTGTAGCCCAAGTATTCCGAAGTGATTTCGTTTTCTTCGATGGTTGAAAAAGTTTATAGAGTTTCAACTACTTTAGCCATCATGTAACTCAGCTGTCTCACTGACACTGAGTAACAACCGGTAGGGGAGAGTTGAGCCTTACAGTTGCAAGCGAGGGATTTCGCTGTGCATTTTGGGACATAAAAAACAGCTAGTTCCTTAGGGACGGTATGACGGAATTTTTTTGGCGGTTTTGAAACCTTGATGTTTTCATACCACGGTATACCTTGAAATAGGTAATTGGCACATGTCTAAACAATATTAAAATAATTAACAGACTAGACAGATAAAAAAATGCTAACGTAACTAGACTAATGAGTGACAAAGAACGAGCTAATTTGCGTACCCTTTATTTGAAAAATTAAAATGCATTTATTTTAAATAAGAATTTCAAAGCATGCATAAATAAACATACTTATGTCTCAAATTTTGTATACTAACAGGCTATTAGCTTGCAAATATTACTTCCTCTCTGATAGGGCAAGGGTGGCCATTTCCATGACACAAAAATGGAGAACACTTTGTGGCATTTAGTAAGGAAAGAAAATCACAACATCCAACTCAAAGTGTACTCACTATCATTTTCTACATGATAACATTCATTTTCTTAACCAATTATTGTTGACATTGCCTACCTTTAATTGCTGTCAATGCAGCGAGCACTCAAACAGATAGGAGTGTGTTGCTTTCAGGTGTATCTTCAAAAAGGAGGACAAAAAAGTGTCCTGTTTTAAACTGTGCAGGATGCGGGATAAGGCATTAAAATGAAGGACTGTATTACATAAAGCAGGAGGTATGGCCACATTAAATAGTGCAGTGTTGCTTCCAGACACTTTCTGTGTGAACAGAAAATATGAACACTGATTTCTTTAGTATTTTGATATCACATTTGAATGGTCAATTTGTCGACAAGCTTTTACAAAGCTAAGTTTGAATTATACTTCTCCTTATTGTGAAGACCTGCAAGCTGGAGAAACCAGGTCTGTTGTAAGACGCTTACTACTGCTGCCAAAGGTCACCATGACTCACAGGGTTCTGAATAATGCGTCAAAAGGCCTGGTTTTAGCCGTCTCGTAGTAACGCTACAAAGCCAAAGCAAGTTTGTCTTGTGGGTGGGATGCTTTCACGCTACTCAGCCTCATACATAGACTGTAGCTCAGTTGCACAATGTACACTGGGTATACAGAGTGTTGTTGTAACGCGCATAACTGAAGCAAGACCGGAAACACAAGCGTGTATTCTGGTTTGTGCCTTTAGCCTGATGGCTGGCGTCTGACTGCTTTTAGGCGGCCAGCCGAGGTCGCCAGTCCTTATCTGTGAGAGTTCAGGGGTTGAGCCCCGTCAAGCCCCCGCCTCTGTGCGACCCCCGAAAGAGGAAGCTGTCCCGATTAAGCTTTGTCTGCAACGGCTTGTTTGAGCGTAAAGACAATGCTGTCTGCTGTGAGGACGGCAGCATAGACAACACATCTTTGCACGCCAACTTTGGACAAGTTTCGCTCAGGGCCTCCTTGTTTTACTTATGAATTTTTTGTTTATTTTTTAGAAATACCTAAAAATCTGGACTTAAGTTGCAGGTTTGAGTGCGTAATTTGAATATTTGTTTTGTTATAAAAAATAAGACGGCAATTGCACTGATTTTCTAGTTTTAAAAAAACATACATCATGTTATAACCATCATTTGTCACATTCAATACTAGAGATGTCCCGATTAACCGAGTCAGAGTCACCTGATTTTGAGAATCTGCTGATACCGGGTCCCGATCCGATACAAGAAAAAGTCATTGTTATTTTTTTGAAATTTGAACAAATGTTCCAAATATGTTACTGTCCCACCGTGCTGCCTTCCTAATGTGAATTATTTTTAAATCGGAATGACCTCACAAAATGCTTGTCTTTATTAAATGCTTCATTGAGGGAGTCAACTCAAATCCACTCACGCTTTGATGCTCACGTTGCTGAAACAACAGCCTCTCAAACAATGACTTGCCACAGTACACTCATGACTGGGCTGCAAGTTAACTAAGATTGACACATTTGTGCCTTTGATCTGGCAAGCTCAAAACTACAAACCTGTCAATCATCGTTAACTTTAAGTACCAAATGCAAGTTGCACTGGACAGTTTGGCCGCACTGCTCAGCAGGAAAGAGGGTGTGTCGCTGTACGAGCATGAAGCAGAAGAACATAAATATATTTTTTATAATTAAAAACCCGACCCCTTTCACCCTATTCTGATCCTCTAAAAAATGGTGATATCAGCCCAATTTCCAATCACGTGATTGGATCGGGACATCCTTATTCAATACATATCATTTACTGTCTTGACTAAATAAGGATTGGATTTCCATGAACAATCCAGTGACTTCACGTCTCCCTATTCTATTTCTCTGTTATGATCAAATGTTTTCCCTCCATTGAAAGTACATGCAGTATTTGAATGACATGCACGTGCATTTCTTAGACCGTTATATCTGCTGGATGCTATGAGTTCATCTCTACTTCTTAGTTCAGTCAGGCACTCATGTCCAATCAGCATCATGTCATCACTGTCTTGACTAAGATAATGTATTTCTATTTAAATGTAATCAGGTGACTCGGACTCGGATGTAAAAATATGTAATAGGGACATCCCTATTTGTGACAATTCTAATGATGTCGATCTTAAGTTTTAGAATGAGACGCTATCGTAGCTTCTCTTTTTCTATATGTTTTTGAATAGCATATCATGCAGAATAAAGGATTGTTTGTATATCCGTTCCAAAGAAAGAACAGTTCAATCCTGTGATGCCAGCAGCTCTTGTTGACCAATGCAAGCTGAAGTATAACAAATTAATAAGATGGACTTTTATACATATCTTTTTACAAAGGATGTTTCATTTGTTTTCAATTTTTTACCCCTGTAGAAATGGAAAACTGTCAAGTACCAAAGAGCCCTAAGCCTTGAATTGCTTGACGGCAAAACATAAACACTCTTTCTCTCCTGTTGCTGGACCACAGCTGTTTGACATTCTGTCTCGCCACGAATGAATGAATGCGCTTGTAATAGCGTGTCAGCACATAATGGAGACGAAGGCTTAACTCGAGATTCCTCTCAGGGTGAGAATAACACTTCTCCCTGATCTGAGTGGCGGCGATGCTGTGGACTTTGGGAGAGAATCGTTTTATTTTTAGCTCTGGTTGTGTGGCCAACAGTAATGGCCGACCGATCCACTTATCTAGCCAGCTAATAGTCGTCACTTAGTCAGAGGCGGATCATTTAACACAGTAGTGTCCTTTCTGTAGCTTCACGAATTGTTAATGTATTTATTACCCTGAAAATGATGTGCCACTTGGATTTGTCATGGTATTGTGTACTGTGCTTTATCATGTTGTGGTTTTTCAACTTTCCCAAACAGCTTGCGTTTTCAATGGACATTTGTTAGATTGTGGGACATTATTTGATATTTGAGCACAGGCCACAAATTATTATTTTTTTGAACATTTTGAACAGGAATCACTGATTGTTGTGTTCCTAGTGGGGATTTTTCTGGCTTTTATGAGACATACGCATAAGCATCACGAGTACTGTTTATTAGTAATCTCCTTTGGTAGAGGCCTTCACTCCACTCAGCGCAATTCCTTTTAGGGTCAGAGCACCAGACGGTGTGAAGGCGCTCTTGGAATCACTTCTTATTAGGGCTGCAACTACCTAATATTATTATAATCGATTAATCAGATAATTAGTTAAGCAATTAATCGGATAAATGTCACATTTTTCAATTACCTTCACAATTTATCTTGATGTTTTTTTTCAGCATGTTGTAAGTAACGATGAAGACAAAATGGATGACTATTTCCTTCAAAACTATTTTATTACAGCTTCCTGACTTACTGTAGTCTACAACTTTATTGTTTAAGTACATTAAACTTGTTAACGTTTTTGATAAAGATTCTAAGTATTAAACATAAAAATAATTTCTCAGTCCTGTTCATTCAAATACAAAAAGTGCTAGATCGACATTTTTTTTATTATATTGTGGGCAAAGCGCTGATATAAATTGTCAATAAATTTATTTTCTTTAAACAAAGAACAAAATCGAATAATGAAGAGGCAGACTGTAATGAATCTTTTTTTTTTTTCCTTTATCAAACAGTTGCTCATAAATACAATCCAAATCCAATTTCAAAGCACTCTCTCTTGTATGACAATTTACAGTTTGAATGGGAGCTTGTGATGAAAGGAGACACGAAGCTGTTATTTGAATAGGTTAATGTGTGTGGTTTCTTTATAAAAAGAAATGAGACAACTTTTCTATATAACAATAACTCAAGAGCTAATATGATTCTCCAAAACACATTACAATCACTTAAGACACTGATTAGCATAACTGCTAACTAGCTTAGTGCTCCATGCAAAGTAGTAACATCTCATCAACAAAGAATACAAACAATATAAACGATCAAAATTTATCTTATCTAACGACAGAAGAGACACTCTAACTCTCAACACTTCGTAATACAGTATTATATAGCTATATTATATACATAATAATTTTATTCACCTTGAGGAATCATTTAATTTTGCCAGCTTGAAGCATCATGTTTTGCCAGGCCCCAGACTACTTTTAATGCGGGACAACGCGCAGACGTCACGTGCGTAGAAGAAGCAATAATACCCGACTGCAGCCGACAGCCGCTACAAACTATGGCAACATTGCTAAAAACTACGCCCGCATGATGCTACGGTCGTAGCAGGTAGCATCTGATGCGTCTCATAGATATCGCATCTATACACTACGGTTCAAAAGTTTGGGGTTGCTTAGACCCCAAACTTTTGAATGGTTTGAAACAGCCGTCATCTTAAAGCAGTAGACTTCTCAGCGCTAATAAATAAGATTAACGTTACTGTCCCTTGCTCACGTAACGTTAGCACTGCGGAGGGCTAGGTTTTTATTATGACTGCTGTCGATGCGTGGCTAATGTATCTTACATACAACTTACAAGCTTTATTTAATCTGTAAAAACAGCGCTGTTGAGTGATGAAGGTGTAAAATAAAAACATAAAAAAGCTAACTATCAATTTTAGCTCAGTAGTCATTGCTGGATAAAACACGAAGTAGCACTGTTCTCTCATGTGCTCCAATACAGCAGGTATCATACATTTATTTTGAACACTGTAAAAACTCAAAATCCCGTCAGGATTTACAGTTTAGACTAACTTAAAACTTAACTAGAACTTAAAAATAACTTGACACAAGTCGAAATTCAATTGAAACGCGTGGGAAAAACACCTACCAGTAACTTTTAAGTGATGTGTGTTATCAAGCGTAATGACATTTTTAGGTAAGAAATAAGATTTTTTTTTTTTTTAAGATCTAGAACTTTTTTGAGTGAAAGCAGTGAATTAATTTTTTTTACCAGTTGCATCTGAGATGCATTTCTTGGTTGACTGAAAATGGTTCAATATTAGATCAAATGTCTTGTTTTCTCATGTACATTTATAATTGCTTTTTACCCCCCCTCAAAAAAATGTTCTATCCGATTACTCGATTTAATCGATAGAATTTTCAGTCGAATACTCTATTACTAAAATATTCGATAGCTTCAGCCATACAGCATTATTTATTCAGCAACCCAAACTGAGTGTAGCAGTGAACTCTCTCTCCTGCTCTAATCACTGGCGTGTGCGCAGCCTCATATAACACACAAATTTGATTATCACCTTTGTTTTTTTTATTTTTTATTTTTTATTAATCGATTTTAATTGATTAGTTGTTGCAGCCTTACTTCTCTTTTTCATTGAATTAATTCTCTTTTAGGGAAGTTAGAAACTAATAAATTCCAAACAATAGTTTCGTCATTTAACACCAAATTGGGTTTGCATGTCTTTCGTGATGGAACCTATAGGGAAAAAGTCTCAATGATCCATGCCCAAATTTGAATGAAAAGTCTGCAATAATGTTTGGAAGTACCCATTTTGGATGAAAAAGGGGCCTCAATGGGCTGTTCGTTGTGCTCTGTAGCTCAGATTAAGATTGTTCTGATGTAAAGTGTAAGACTGAAGTAGAGTAAGTCCAATCTGCCTCCTTTAGGGTGACATTCTCCCATCCGCACACCTCGAGGCCTTGTGCACCTCCCTTCCAACACCCTGCCAGCCAGTGACTCATGCAGGGCGACCACAGCGTAGCAGTCTTGGCCGTCGCTCAGCGGACGGACAGGCTGACGGTACACCACCACGGCTGACCTTTTGTTTTTCTTAAAGGAGCCAGTCACCAAAATGTCTCGCTAAATAATCACTCCTCTGCTTCCTGCCCCATGTCGCAACTTCTCGTCCGCTGGGGGTTGTGGCCGCCGTCCCCTCGATGACTTCATCCGCTGTTGATGGTTTTTATTTTGGAAACCACATTTAACATCCCGCCGCAACTTTCTTGCGTCCATTGTGTGAGCACAAGACGAACTCCCTTTGGTCGTGGTTCTTTTTTCGTCTTTGTCACAATCTAAAGTGTTTTTTATTCATTATTCCAGTGACTGTCCAATCTTGTGACAGTCGTGTCTGATTCTTGCACATTTCAAGGTGTCCCTAACCACCTCCCCCCTCCTGACTTTGGCCGTGAATAATAATCAAAAGCAGCATGAGTAAAGCTGCGTTTCAGTGACCATTACAGTGACATTAATATCAATCATAAATGGTTAAAACACATTAACATCATTGGACCACCATTGGACAAGGACATCAACAAACTATCACTAACACCTACAACAGATTTTATGTTTATTTTGGTATACGATCAATCCAAATTGTTGAAAAATAAGCCAGTCATGCATGACCAGCCGTTGTGCATTTTCTCTACATCTGTTCCTTTAACCACTTTACACAGCAACACTGTTTAAACATCCATAACTCATGACGAGTGCAACATCGCCTGCAGGATCCCCTTCAGGCGTCTTGATGATAGTGGCTCCCTGTTGATTTGTTTGTTTGTGCGACCGTTGTCAAGAACGCAGTCAGAGGCTGTTTTTCACCTGACTACGTGCGAGGTTGTGTCATTAGAAATTGACCGTCCCATTTCAATTCGTGGTCCATCATCAGATTAACTGGACATCTGCAGCCAAATTTCACTGCAACATGGTGGGCCAAAACAAACTGCTTTTGTGGAAAATCTTCATAGTGTTGGGGGATGTTTTTTGGCAGAAGGCTGCGGTCTTTTCCATCAGCGGGATTACGCAAAACCTCGCTGCTCTTTGTAGAACTCCCCGTTGAGGATTATTGTGAAAGCTGTTGAAGACACTTCCAGTCATTCAAAATGCCAGAGATAGAAATTTGATGGAGAAACCTCAGTGACTTTCCGGGTAAGAGAGTCTTGGTGTGTTCAGTGAGGAATAGCAGAGCTAGCTGTATGGCAGATGGCTTTAAAAAGGTAGGAAGGGATCATTGGTGTTGTCTCTTTGAAATGCAAGAATTTTTTTCTATGGAATTGTACATTTTGTACTCATGATAAAACAAGTTTATTAAAAAAAATTTACCGTATTGGCCCGAATATAAGACGGTGTTTTTTTGCATTGAAATAAGACTGAAAAAGAGAGGGTCGTCTTATATTCGCGATCTAGACGTTATACCCATTCACGACGCTAGATGGCGCCAGATATCATTGAAGCGATGTTCTGTCATGACAGATCTCAGCTACTCTCAAGTTTAACCAGTTTGCATTATTTTATTGCAATGTTTTTCCTTATTCAGATTTGTTTGAAGACTACAGTTACAGTTTGACTTCACTTTGATGGTTGATGCAGTTATTGCAATTTTGTTGTTTTATCACAATAGATTGGTTTATTTACATTTCAAAAACCAGAAGCCATTCATTTACGAATGTGATTGCACTTTATTTTACATATTTAAATGTTCAGATATTAAGATTTGAATGAGGCAAAATAACAAGCTTTTTCTCTCAAATACTTTGTTTTAATCATTTGTTTCGGATGTACTGTAATTAGTTTCTGTATAAAAATGAATTTGGTGTTCAAAAAGTATTTTTTCAAACTTGAGTCTTGTGAAAGTGGGGGTCGTCTTATAATCAGGACCGTCTTATATTCGGGCCAATAGGTTTTTAAAAAAATTTTTTTTGTGAATTAAGTAATTGTTAAGAAGAGGCTATTCAATGCTCTAACAGGCAAACTAATACTATAAAGGTAAAAGTACAGTAGTCGCAAAGAGTTTAGGATTTCGGGCTTTCTGCGGAACCTTAAAAGCAGTACATTTACATGCAAACTTAATTTGACCTTCTCTAAACTTCTGAAGACATTTCCAACGCTTTAATATTTCAGCACTTTTTCACAAAAGCTCCTTGTTAGAGAACAAAAAGTTGTGCATATAAAGGTTTAGTGAATATCAAATGCGTGGAGTGCACGTTTAGGTTCATCCTGAAATTTCACCTGAAAACTGAATAAACCTAACAGCTTTCACGCAGTGTTATGGATTCTTTCAAGACATTGCATACGTTAGAGGGATCCCCACATACCCGTCCGAAGTCGGTCTGATGTCTTTGGGACTCCACGAGGATGATGTCAGACATGAGATCACGCCATTCACACCACAAAGCAGCTGCAGAGAAAACCTTTCACCTCTTAAGTCTCTAGAGAGTGAACGAAAGAGAGAGAGAGGAGGGAGTTCCCCTGTTTGGATAGTGACGCAACTTAACTGAAAGACGTTAGCGTGGATGGGCTGTGACTTCCCTTTAATCAGTCTTAAAAATACGACTACAGCGGGAGGTTTTTTGGCTTTGTTCGACATCAAAGTCGGGACTCTTCTTCATGTGTTGAAATTGTGCCGCAGGTTGGACTTGATGAATAATTCCAAGTATAGAGACCGGTTTCCCTCTTCCCTTGGGAGCTCGCCCCCTGAAGAGCGTTCGGCCAAAGAAGTGATGCTTGCCAGCCAAGAATTGTGATCAGCATTGGATGGTGATCAGTGGGCACCAATAGCATACCATCATGCCGGGTGGTAGGTTTGGAAGAGGGTTGGGGGTCAAGAAACAGACGGGCCATCTGGTGACTCGCTGGCACCGGACAGAGGCGACTCTAGCTTCAACAACCTGACTGTGCAGTGTTCAGAGACTACCTGTCCTACTAGGACTCTTATATGTGTGCATTTGAAAAACAATGTTGATGGTCACTTTGAGATTTAAAGTTTTTTTTGGGGGGTGGGGGGGTGTTGATGGAAATTGGAGTACTATACATTGTACTTCACAATCTTTTCCCCCAATATTGTTTAATCTCTATTATTCTCACATTTTTAATCTCTATTATTCTCACATTTTTTTAACTAGGTTTTTGTTATTTAAACATGTAGTTATAAATACTTGTAATCTGCAATGGAAAATGAATGTTTGTGATTTTGTTTTAATATCAGTTGTTTTGAGTTAAATAAGGCAAATCAATGCTATTTTTAGTTAGCGCATAGCTGATGTCTTCCATTGTACATTAGCATTAAGCTAGCAGATGTTCAAAAAACTTGTTGTTTAATAATGCAAAGTATATGTAGTGTTATTGAAGTTTTCTTATGGAAGGACTCATTTTGAGGGATGGGTGACTATCTGATAAAGTGTAGTTAATTTGCATCTACACCAAATCTACAAAAGTTTGGTTGATTAAATTTGTCACGACTGACCACCGAGATTGACCTAAAGTATTTTCAGTGTATGATTTTGAATTTGAACTCACCCAGCCTTAATATATGCACATATATTACTTTTCTAGAAAGCAAGTTAGTAAAATTACTGACATTTAGGTACTTATGATCCCAAATAAAGACAAAAGCAGATGTTGTACACCTTTTTTCAAGAGCATGATTTGTAGATTCTTAAAAGTTTTGTCATGCATATCAATTGATATTACAATATTATAAGAGCAGCAAAGATGGTTAGGGCTGCAGCTATCGAATATTTTAGTAATCGACTATTCTACTGAAAATTCCATCGATTAATTGAGTAATCGGATAAAACATTTTTTTTTTAGGTAAAGCGCCATTCTAAATATAAATGAGAAAACAAGACATTTTAACTAGTATTGAACCATTTTTAGACAATCAATGTCTTTGTTTTAGATGTACATTGTTGGAAACAACCAACAATTGCATCTCGAACGTGACTAGATAAAAAAAAAAACAAATTCACTGCTTTCACTCAAAAAACTTGCGATCTTATTAAAAATTTTTTAAAAATCTTATTTCTTACCTAAAATGTCATTAAGCTTGATAACACACATCACTTAAAAGCAGAGGTGGATAGAGTAGCCAAAAACTTTACTCAAGTAAGAGTAGCGTTACTTCAAAATAATATTACTCAACTAATGTACTCAAGTACAAGTAAAAAAGTATCCAGTGAAAATATTACTCGTAATGAGTAACATTTTGAGTAACTTCTTATTTTTGTTAGATTTTTTTTTTTCTCTTAGCAATGTACGTATATGAACTGTTGTTATAATGATAACACATTAAGGCAAAGAAATAAAAAAATATGTGTCATTAAATCAAAGAGAGAAAAAAACAGTAATGAAGCATTATTCGTCCAAAAGGAATGAGTGCCCTGCCCTCTAGTGGTGAAAATAGTCCCTTGTTTGAATAGTGAATACTGTGGTTCCTTCATAGTCACTATTATGAAATCAAAAGGATCATATCTCCGTTTTTCCGGGGTCAATCGGTGCCAAATAAAAACTAGGAGTGAGTTTTAAATCCGCGCTTTCTATTCATGTTGAGGGCAGCGCTCTATGTCAAATACTTCATTTGTTGCGGTGCTTTAAAGACGCAGGATTTTACAGGCTTGCGTGATAATAGAACGGCAAGCTTACGTCTGATTGGTGTAATGTAGTCATGTGATAATTGTTGCGACATCTCATTGGGGAAATTAGTAGAGCTTCTCTTGGTAACAGCATCGCTAGCAAAAAAAAAAAAAAAAAAATCTAATATGGAGAATAAAGAGGAAAAATGTAACGTCTCCTGTGTAGCCCAAAGTAGCGGGGCAAGAGTAGCGTTTTTATCTTCACAAATCTATTCAAGTAAAAGTAAAAAGTATCGGAAAACTACTCTTAGAAGTACAATTTTCTCAAAAAGTTACTCAAGTAAATGTAACGAAGTACATGTAACACATTACTACCCACCTCTGCTTAAAAGTTAGTGTTTTTCCCCGTGTTTCAATTGAATTTCCATTTGTGTCAAGCTAAGTTCTCGTTAAGTTTTAAGTTTAAGTCTAAATTGCAAGTCCTGATAGGATTTTGAGTTTTTGCAGTGTTCAACATAAATGTATGATACCTGCTCTATTGGAGCACATTAAGCAAGTGCTACTTGGTGTTTTATCCATCAATGACTACCGAGCTAAAATGGACAGATAGCTTTATTATGTTTTTGTTTTACACCCTCATCACTCTACAGCGCTGTTTTTACAGATAGTCTGAATGAAAGACACTTTAGCCACGCATCGACAGCAGTCATAATTAATAGAAACCTAGCTCTCCGCAGGGCTAATGTTACATTAGCAAGGTACAGTAAAGTTAATCCTATTTATTAGCGCTACGTTAACTTGTTTTACCTTGTCCCTAGTATCGCTCCTCCACTCTCGGAGTTGACGTGGTGCTTTCAGTGGATTGGGGGCTAGGCCTGGGTTTCGGGGGCGGTCATCGGCCGTGGGTTCCAGCAAGGAGGTAGTGTAATGCAAGTTCTGTCTTTAAGTGAATACATGAAACAGTGTTCTACTTTGTCTCCAGTTTAAAATGCTCCCACACTTTTGACATTTTCTGTTTTTTCTTGCTGCCTTTCTCTTTGCTTTTTTTTTTTTTTTTTTTTTTAATTCATGCGTGGATGAAATGAAATATATGCACGTGACGTTAGTGCATTGTGCCGCATTAGACGTAGTCTCGGAAAAAACGTCAGGCATAGCGCTGGCAAAATTAAACGATTCCCCGAGGCGGAGAAAATGCCTCGATCAATTTTTTAAATCGATTTTCTGAAATTATTCGAGTAATCGTTTTAGCTCTTAAGTTAATAGCTTATTTGCCATGATTATTTGGCTCTGGTGTAGGTCTGCCCTCCACTTTTAGATGTCCTGCTCTCACATCGTTGTTGTTTCCACACACACAAATACACAAGTTTAAAACACATGCACACTGGCGACATAAAAAGACACATTGGTGGAAAAAGAGACAGACAATCTGGCAGAGGGTGGCTATTAGTCTCACTGCATGCTCTATGTGGATAATTACACCATCCAATATATCTGTCTGCCTGTCTGTAGAAGTACACTAGTCTATATTTTACCCCTGAATGCTTCATAACTGCTTGTAATGGAGATGCCACATTTCGCTTTGCCACGTGGACAAAAGTATTGAGACACACCTCTTGATCAAGAAAAAATGAATTCCTATGTTTTTTGTTTAGCGTGAGTAATAAAATTTTTATGGCAGCATTTTTACAGTACTGTTTTTACAATCCAGCACTAAATAAGAACAGTGTTTCCTTATTGTGTGCTTTAAAGCTGGGACCGTATCCCAAATCACATCTGTATCCTGCCATAACCAATAGCAATAGACATACTGTTATCTGTGACAGCGAGCCTCGTTTTCTCCATAAACATTGGAAAGCGGAATACAAGTTGTTCTCTGTAGGAAACAATGCATAGTGAACACATTTTTTTCTGGAGCACAATCATAAAACCTGTGTTGGAAATTTATATTAGCATTTTAACACATTTTAGATATGAAGGATTTTTGGGGGCCAAAATTAAATGTGAGGAAATCAAAGTCGAACATGTGAAAGAAACACCCTAATTATAATTATTTGGGGTTACTTAGAGGCACTTAAATGCAGTGTTGTTAGGTGTTGGAGTATAACGGTGTTAACGTTGTTATTTTTGTCAGTAGTGAGTATCTAATTAATTACTTTTCCCATCTTTGTAACGCCGTTACCGTTACTGAGGATTTGTAGGCGCGCGTTACTACAATTTGGGTGAATGATGCGGAAATGCAATGCTAGGTGGCTCGGAGCGTTAGAATAGCATTCACGTTCTCGCTAGCATTAGCGTTTAGCGTGGTGAGCGTCATCTTACACTCTCGGGCAACTTTTCTTTTTTTTTTTTTCTACATACAGTTCGTGGTGTTCATTTGGGTACAAGTAATTGAAAGTAATAGACAGTTTTCCTGTTGAGTAGGCATTATCATCACCAGGTGGCCGTTGTAGATGCTACAATTTAAAATTGATTTGTTTTTGTTTTTTATTACCAATAATAGTTTTGAATGACGTATCCATAAACCTTGCGTGATTTTTTTTTTTTTTTTTTTAAATCAAAACAACTAGAGCAAAGATAGGAGAAGGACGAGATTTAGAGCCTCACCTGCATATTGAAAAATATATGTACAGTATATACAGTGATCCCTCGCTTCAAACTACACGCCCTCAGTCTATCGCAGATTTTTTTCCAACATACAGATGAGCTGTCCCAAGCTGATCGCGTAGTCTCACTCCCCCACCTCCATCCATGCATCTGCCTGCTCTTTATTTATCAGGCGTGCACTGGAGTTGCTTATTAAAGTTAACGGTGATTGACAGATGTTTGGGTTTGATGTTGCCAGAGACACGAACTTCAAAATGCAGCATGCGTCAATCATCATTTAACTTGTTAAACCGTTGCCGTGGCAGCTCATTGTGTGTAAATGAGCAGCGAGTGCAGATTTGAGTGGACTCAATCAATGAAGCATTTAATAAAGCCAAGGACTTTTCTACTACTTAATTGTTGTTTAAAAATAATTCGGTGGGACGGTAACTTGTTGAAAACTCTAATAAATAACTAATAATTATTCAATTTGAAGGGCTTAAAAACATTAATAGATAAAAAAAAAAAAAAAAAAGACTATACACATTTTTTTTTTATTATACTTGGGGGGGCATGTCTTATATGTATCTTTTCAATAATAAATCTGAATAAATACATTGAACACACACAAAAAATGTTTTGGGGGGAGCGTGCTACTTCACGGTTTTTCAATTATCGCGGCAGGTTCTGGTCCCCATTAACACGTGAATGCCCAGCAGAGATCCATTTGGCCTTTCCCAATACAAATTCCCATGCTCCAGGATTCTCTGGGACTTATAGTTAACCGTGAAAAACAAGGGATCAACGAGTCACGGTTCAGTATACAGTACGTACCTCGGTACGAGGGTCACAGCTCGGTGCGGGTTCAGTACAACAGGAAAAACAAAAATGCTTTTTTATCACAGCATTTGAATGTTAAGTTTGTACACCATTATACTGTTATATAGCTAGAATTTTTTTAAAAATGTAAAAAGTGTGACCTATGTTTTTTAATTTGGAATGAAAAAGACCATTGAATTCAGTTAGTTAATATTAACATTTGATATGAAAGACATTATAGAATGGATTATGTAATAACGTGTAGAACATGAAAAGTAACGTCAGTTACATTGAAGAGTAACTAATTACTCTTACATTGAGGTAACTGAGTTACTAACTCAATTACTTTTTGGAAGAAGTCATTTTTAACTCTAACTACTGTAATTACTTTTTTAAAGTAACGCCAGTAACACACTAGAAACGTCAACGTCGCGTCAACGATCCCGCCGCGATAATGCAGTGAAACACGGCCGTTAAAGTCAATCAGCCACTGCACACCAGTTGCAGTGCGGCCGCGTGTTGGACGCGTCCCAGAAGCGCTCAACGCGTCGCACGCGAAAAGAACAGCGGAGTTTGTTATTTGGCGCGAGACGCGGCCCCCCTGCGTCAATACTACTAGGTGGGATCGGGCAGGCCGGAAGTCACTCATGTAAAAATACGGTGGATCCGGTCGATTTTCAAAATAATATGCAATCGTAACTTACTATATAAATAAAATAAATTGAAATGAGCTAAAACACCAGTAATTAATACGAATTATACACAAATCCTGCTACACAATTAAATTTAATAATTTCTGCGTGGTGCTTTAACTTGAGAAAAAACATCAATAAAGCTTAGAAAAATGTTCATAAGAAAAAAAATGATTGAGGCATTTAATTTGTAATATACATGTTAAAATCTTTGTCATTGGGATTGCTTTTTGCTTTAGCACATGACTTCTGTTTTCTTCTTTCTTTCAAAAAGAAACCTGGCCAATACGCGGGGTCTGAAAGGCAAAGTGTTGTTGTTTTATTAGCTTTAAATACCCGCTATTCTCGCGCGATCTTGCAATCCTCGTGTGAACCGATCGAGCCGCTCCACAGACGCGCTGCTCGTGAAACGCGTCCTAAGGAAATTGACGCCGAGCGTCACTGGTGCGTTATCGCGGCGGCATCGTTGATGCGACGTTGACGTTTCTGGTGTGTTACCGGGGTAAGATTAACAACACTGCTTAAATGGTGCCGACTCTCATCAAACATGAGGGAATGTGTAATTCTGAACACAGCTACATACAAGTTAATAGGGGGTGTGCAGATTTGTGCAAGCAGCTCATTTTATTTGTACTTTTCTCAAAGAGTTGAGTTGTACAGGTTATAGGTCAATTACTGGTGGAAAATGTTTGTTTTTTCCCTCTCTGAATGCCTGAGCAATCCGTGCATGTCACTGTGACAACCTGAGGCGGGAAGGGAGGGTAGGAAAGGGCTTGGAAGCAACATCAAACACAACGCAGTTCCTCCATCGCTGCCTCTCGGAAACCACCAAGACTTGAGGGTATTCACAGGATTCCGCAACGAGCTTGGCTGTCATAAAGGATACGTGACTCTCAGGAGAGGGTTCCTGGTTAAATAACGATTAAATGCCAATTTGATGGAAAGTGCAGACTGTACCACCTGTGTCCTGTTTTCATAATCGTCGAAAAACACACTTCTCGTTTACATGCGCGTGTGGTAAAAAAAAGTGTTTCTATTTTGCAGGGTGAAGTGTCCGCCGCCGGCAGAGAGAAGTTGAGCTCCACGCTCGAGTTCAACAAGGCCACTTCCTGATGATGACAGTAAACATGGGTGAGTGGCGGTGCACAAGCGAGAGCGCACCTTTCTCACACTTCCTCTGGCGGGAGAAAAGAAAATAACACATAAAAAAAAAGTGCGCACCCGGCAGCACCAGATGGTCGTTTTGTTTTACGACATTGTTTTGTGAAATGTGTTCCCTCCGTTTTATGCACTCTGTGTCGGTGCAGTGTGTGGGTGTATTTCCACCGTTTAGACATTTCAGCCCCGAAATAATCAGATCAATATTTTTTCCAAGCATACTAACAAAAGTATGGTTTGTATTTGCCTTGTTTCCACAGATGACGGTCTCCAAAATGGACTCCGACAGCCCAGGAACTTACAAGGTACATATGCTGCATTTCCCCACATAGTGGCTCCATCCCTCAAAGACTGGTTTCACACTAAAGATCAAATTCACATTTAATTCCCATTTAATGCCAATACAGTGGATCCAGTGATGTTTTTGGCAGCCTTTTTAATTTTCTTCCTAGTCTTAGTCTTTTGGACGTTAATACGTATTAGTCTCAGTCATATTTTAGTCACCTCAAAATGTGTTTGTGTTCGTCTAGTTTTTGTTGATGAAAAGTCAAGACTAATTTCGTCTAGTTTTAGTCTGTTCACTAAAATTTTTTCATCTGTAAAATTTAAAAAAATATACTCCAAAAATAAATATAGGTTTCTAGCTATTTCGAATGAACATTGATAGACGAGCACATATTGTAGCATCTACAAGGACAACACCAACTTGCTGACAATACACACTGCATTATTTTCAATGAATTTAACCCACATGGATGCCACGAACTGTATGTAAAAAGAGGACGCTTGCCTTTAGCTTTAGCCTAATGCTACTTGCAAATGCTATGCTAACGCTACGAGTTACATTTAAAGTGTGATGATCGCTCAGCCTAGACCTTTGAAGGCTAAAGCAACATTGTATATTCTCTCTGGCCAAACTAAGAAAACAAATCTTACCGTGTGAGCAAGCTGGATTGACTGGAGACAACACTGGTGAGTCAGGTACAGTCATGTCACAGGCACGTCACGAGTGACACAACCAGACTACGATGCAGGCTAACTACACATAAAATGGCACACATTTTGAACATGGGACGGAAACTATTGCGCATTTTTGTCTCATCCTCGTCTAGTCAGAGAAAAACTGTATCGTTGTGTCGTTATGTTTTAGTCTCTCAAAACACGTTTTTTGCTCGTTATCGTCTCGTCATGAAAAAAGTGTTCCTTGACGAAATATTTTCGTTATAGTCGTCGACGAAAACAACACTGAGTGGATCCTTGACGGGCGAATTTCCTCCATGACCACACTCCTAATTCGAATGACTCAGGTCTCAAATCATCATTTCCCCATTAATATGAAGCGCGCCGCGCCGCCATTACCTGGCTTGATAAGTAGTCCTGACTCCTCACCAATGTATAGCTTTTCATTTCCAACCTTGTCCGAATTCGTTTTTTAACAGTCCAGGTAGTAAGGGCTGATACACATCATACAAATTTCATTTAAAAAAGAAATATTTTATTCGCACTTTAACCGTATTTTTCGGACTACAAGTCGCACCTGAGTATAAATCGCACCAGCCAAAAAATGTGCAATGATGAGGAAAAAAACATACAGGTAGTCCCCGGTTTACAACGTACAAGACTTACATGATTTCGACTTTATGACGCCGGAGCTGTGTGCGCTATTTTGTCTCCAGTGTTTTTAGTCAGTTAGGAAACAGTACCTTATTGTACCTCACAGCATCTTATTTTTTACTTTATTTTATTAATACGACCGTTCTGCCCTTTAGCGGAACGTGTATTTGATGTGCTCTTACGCACGCGAGTAAGAGCACATGTACACACAAAGAAGTTGCACAGCCGAGTGAGAGAGAGTGGAAAGATTACAGCTTAGCTCGCTGTCTAGATAGGATTTAGCTCCAGTGTCTTGGCAAGGACAGTACAAAGACGTATAATACCAGTTTTTGGATGGTTATTTTGAGATTTAGGGGGTATTTATTTAAAGGGTTAATTCCGTCTTACACAGAAATTCGGGTTACGTAACCAGTGTAGGAACGGAACTCGTGCGCAACACGGGGACTACCTGGATAAGTCGCACTGGAGTATCAGTTGCATTTTTGGGCAAAATATATTTGATAAAATCCAACACCAAAAACAGACATGTCATCTTGAAAGGCAATTTATAATGAAAATAGAACAGAGAACAACAAGCTGAATAAGTGTATGGTATGTTAAGATTGCATGACTTGTAAACAATGAACTGAGAACGTGCCCCGGTATGTTAATGGTAATAATTATATCATAAAGAACATGCTAGCTCGCTATCTCGGAACTTTCTCTCTGCTGCTCGACTACTGTTTTCAGCTGCATGTTTCACTACTTGCAGTTTGTAATCTGCAGAATATAATTTTCTTTTCGGTGCCATTATGTTCAGCCCTTCTCATTTGTTTTTATAAGTTACCACCAATGTTGAAACACATGCCTCGCGTGCCCTAACTGTGTTAACTGGGAAAATAACATGTGAAATGAAATAATAATGTGTTAATAATTTCACACATAAGTCACTCCAGAGTATAAGTCGCACCCCTAGCCAAACTATGATTAAAAAAAACTTTGACTTATAGTCCGAAAAATACGGTAAGTAAAAGTATCGGATAAAGAAGATATGGACATTTACAATATAACAGATATTGCTGAAATCCTGGGTGTACTTCCTCTTTAAGAGTAGGGCTAGCTAATTTGGTGTTCTCAGGAAAGCCCAAATAGTAACATACTGATAGTGTGATGCAAAAGTATTACAAAGAGGCATTCCCCCAAATAACACCCCCCCCCAACGAAAAGTGAAATGTTAACTTTCTATGCCCTGTTAGTTTTTGTAGGGCCAAATTATGGAAGTTTTCTTGCCTTGTATATCTGGTATGTGTGTGCACAGGCTCATTGTGTATGCGTATATGTACATATGTGTTTGTGTGCGTAGGTGCTTGCATGTGGATCCTAAGTGAGTCTGAGTTTGGCTGTGGCTGTTAATCCTGCCGGATGCCTTTGCCATGATGTGTCACTCGGCACCAGGAAATCCCCTCAATGTCTTTATTCAGCCGCTCGCGCTCGTACTCACACACAATTTGCTGGCGACTCACAGCTCTGTTAAATCTTAACAACTTCATGTTTGCATGAGACCTTGAAGGTAAAATGACAGCAAATAGCAAGCAATCATAGCCTAACGGGAGCTAGCATGGGAAGCTAACTTAGCAGTTTGCAATTTTACTTAGTGTTCCTTCAGATGGTCTCAAACAGCAAAAACATTTTTGGTGAATTTGATATAATATGCATAAAACACTACATTTTGCATAAACAGATGCATTCAAGTGCAAAATGCCAGTTAGAGGACATGGAGATCAAAGTCTCCAGGTCAAGTGAGGAAACATTGTCCTCTCAAATTTTTGGCAAACTCCAAATTTTTTACGAGCTTTGATAGATTTGAAAAAGTCCCTTAAACTATTTTTGCAGTTTATATTAGCTAGAACCCTGGGAAAAGAGGTTGCTGAGCAATGATGCAATGCCTTTGCAATCGGCCTTCGTTGTGTAATATTTCTAGCTGGAAGCCCTTTCACCTCTTCCTTTACTGCTCGTTGAAATTTTAACCAAACTAGAGAAACAACATCAGAATTTCTGTGCATCGAAAGAGCAGTTGGGTCATATTGACATCGCCGTTGCTTGGCAGTGGTATCGGCCCCCCAGCGTTCCTTGGGGCTGGCAGTTAGCTTTGGTGAGCAGCAGGCACTTATATGTAAAATGGAAAGATGCACAAAAACAAAACATGCTGATCATGCCTGTCAAAATTTAGTCGGAAACATACTAAGAGTTACTCCCAATGTAGAGCAAGGAGCAGGGGTTAATTGGTGCCGGATCCTGCCGGAACAAGATCCGGGACCTCTTGATTTCGGCCTCCCTGTGTTCCGGGACTTATTTGGGCAGATCCGGCACTTCTCGTGTATAGAAAATAATAATAATATAAAAACGTTTTTAAAAAATGTATAAAATGAAATAATAATATGCATAAATTCATTCACAGAACAAATCCCAAGAATTGCATGTTGTTTATAAAAATTTAACGTCATTTGAAAGAGTCTGAGATTTGTTAATGCACTGAAAAGCTGGACCAACAAATCACGCCCCTGACACAAAAAAAAAAAAAACTGGAAATTTGCGGCATCAGAGGAGCAAGCAGCCAGGATAAAACTGTATTTTAACATGCCAAAAAGACAGTTGCATTTACTGTCTTTTTTCAAAAAGAAGGAAGATTATTCAAAACGAGTCAGAAAAGCAACAACTGGCGATGAGGGCAGTTGTAGCGATTAGGGTTGTTCCGATCATGTTTTTTTGCTCCCGATCCGATCTCGATCGATTTAGTTTGAGTATCTGCCGATCCCGATATTTCCCGATCCGATTGCTTTTTTTTGCTCCTGATTCAATTCCAATCATTCCCGATAATTTTTCCCAATCATATACATTTTGGCAATGCATTTAGAAAAAAATGAATAAAACTCGGACGAATATATACATTCAACATATAGTACATAGGTACTGTATTTGTTTATTATGACAATAAATCCTCAAGATGGCATTTACATTATTAACATTCTTTCTGTGAGAGGGATCCACGGATAGAAAGACTTGTGACTTTGTATATTGTGACTAAATACTGCCATCTAGTGTATTTGTTGAGCTTTCAGTAAATGATACTGTGGCCATCCCAAATGCATGATGGGAAGTGGACCCATGACTGTACGTCATGCTACCAATGGATATATCTTCTCTGCTTTGGGAAATAACTTAGGGTGTTAAGAAATGATCTTTAGCCATCTTGCTTCCCGACATTGCTTCACATGATATTTCTAATCATAGGGAGAGGGATTGCAAGGCTTTAGCCAATTAAAGGAAGGCTCCAAAGGCTGCCGAAATTCACTCTACTCATTTTGCGCTGCCTTTTATCTCTCTATAGTGGTAAAACAGTGTCATTACAGATTGAGCGCTACAATGAGTGAGAGGGTCGCGCATACATTGATTGCGTTGAATATTTTAACGTGACACATTTTTTAATTAATTAATTGCCGCCGTTGTAGGGATATTTTTGTTAACCCTACCTTAAGCCTAAACTAAAGACTCTGGATGAGTGTAACATATTATGTCTGTAACGTTAAATACAATTAGAAAACGATTTAAATAAAATATAAATATATTAAAAACAGGCATGGCCGATATTTTTTTGCCGATTCCGATACTTTGAAAATGACGTGATCGGACATCCCGATTGATCGGGACATCCCGATCGATCGGGACATCTCTAATTGTAATCTCAGATATTTTTTTTTTTTTATGCTTTACAAGTTAGACCTGTTGAGAAGTAATTGCTGACTGTGTACTGTAAGTCCCACCTGTGGTTATGCGGGCAATTGCCCGTGCTGTGCAGAGTATAGCCTAAATAATTGTGTAAATTGCTGTCATAACATTGATACCATAGTTATAATCTGAATCTTCATTTTCTGCTTACGTTCCGGGACCTGTGCCCGTCTCGTCATCCCTGCGCTGTCATATGTACTCTGCTTTCGGCACCTTATGATTTACAAATTAAGCACTGGCGAGGAGTCAAAACTAGACTATTACCAAGTAGTCTACATTTCACTCAATGTTGCGTCTTGTCAAACATAACCTTTCTTTTATGCGTATAATTAAAGTATATTTATTCTAATTAAAAAAAAATTAGCAAGAAGAAAAAAAATGATTCCAAGGCAACCACCGAAAAATAAATCATTAGCTGAAAAGCTAACTTAGCAGACCACGTTTTCAGTCAGCGCTTTCAAAGTCGAAAAGGATCAACGTCCTTCTTCCGAAAGATTTTCGGATTGAATTGACGCGATGACAGCGAGCCCTCGCTCCCGACTTTCCCAAAGGCGATCCCGTTGTCTTACTTGAAGTGTTGACAGCGAAGGGCGAACCGTTCCGCAGCCCCCTGCCGTCGCCCTGCAGATGACGACGTTGTCATCCCGTTTCATCACTCGTGCGTTCCTTTAAAACGTGTTGCTGTAGACACACACACAGGCGCACACAAGCAGGCCTCTGTTGTTTGTTTTGTATCCTTGACTGCGAGCACACTGTGGTGTGCGGTTCTCAGGCTGAAACAACACAGAGAGAGGAACAGCAGCCAATGAGAAACTGAATGAAACTCTCTCAACTTCACTGGTGGTAATAAATGTCATGGCGTTCATTTTCTAACATTAACAGTCTGTTAGAAAATGAAATCAACCGCAAATGTAATATATCGTCAAAACCCACACATTCTATTGGTACATGGGCTCGCAAGTCGCTAAGATCAGAGTCTACGTCTTTACTGAATGCGCCTTTAAAATAGACTTAATGTAGTTTGTTGTCAAAATATAGCTAACATATAAAGCAACTAATATAGGAGCTTATAACCTGCTAGCTAGTGAGAGAAATTAACATAGCAGTCTAGATCTTTACGGTCTTGTCAAACAGCTCAAATAGATAGACACAAATGTACTCTGGCAGCCACAAATGAGGCAAAATCTGAACCATATTTTCCACTCGTGTCCCTCCATGTCTTAGTGATTCAATAAAAGAAAAATAAATCGTTAATTTCCTGAAGTGGAATCATTTGTATTCAGGACAGACATAGTGACTCACTTCCTGACATAGCTCCAGTAAGACATGCCACTGAAGCCTGAGGGCACACATTGTTGCTAGTTAGAATGTAACTGACCCTCTGCGGTATGCCAGCTATGTCATTGCGCGATACCCTTTTCTTATCGGTATCGATCGTTTAAACAAGGAGAGGACATGCTAATCGCCTCTTGCCATCACAAGCAGAAATTTCTCGCAGCGCGATCATTTTATGGTTTCTGTGTAACCAGTTAAAAAACTCTCCTGATAAGTGTTCAAAGTGGGCACACACCAGTACTGATGATGAAATAGTATGAAGTTAATATTTGGATGGTCAATATTTGCTAACGGGAGTGGCAAAAGCCAAAACATTAATTACACTTTCACAGTTTGAAGAACGCTAAAGCAGTAATATTTTATAACTAATGTAAACATATTTGATTCAAAATACTCTGTACATAAATAAATGGAAACAGCAATGCAAAATATCAGACAGAAAAATACAAAAATATTGGACAAAAAAATATTGATTACCATACCCAAAATATTTCAGAAAAAATATAAGATATATTAAAACATAATAAAATATGAGTAAAAAAAGTTTTAAATATTCAGATGGAGTTTTAGTATTTGGAAATATAAAATCAGGGAAAAATTGATGATTGAAGAAAAACATATCACATGGAAAATATGTACATAACAATATAAAATACAAAAATATTGTCCAAATTAAAAGAAAAGGCGAAGGGATTAAAAAAAAAAACTCAGTTTAAAATAAAATATATACAGTGGGGCAAATAAGTATTTAGTCAACCACTAATTGTGTAAATTCTCCCACTTGAAAATATTATAGAGGCCTGTAATTGTCAACATGGGTAAACCTCAACCATGAGAGACAGAATCTGGAGAAAGAAAAAAAAAAGAAAATCACATTGTTTGATTTTTAAAGAATTTATTTGCAAATCATGATGGAAAATAAGTATCTGTTCAATACCAAAAATTCCTCTCAAAACTTTTTTTATGTACCCTTTGTTGGCAATAACTGAGGCCACATGTTTTCTGTAACTCTTCACAAGCTGTTCACACACTGTTGCTGGTATTTTGGCCCATTCCTCCATGCAGATCTCCTCTAGAGCAGTGACGTTTTGGGGCTGTCATTGGGCAACATGGACTTTCAACTCCCTCCACAGATTTTCTATGGGGTTGAGATCTGGAGACTGGCTAGGCCATTCCAGGACCTTAAAATGCTTCTTACGAAGCCACTCCTTTGTTGACCTAGCTGTGTGTTTGGGATCATTGTCATGCTGAAAGACCCAGCCACGTCTCATCTTCAATGCCTTGCTGATGGAAGGGGATTTTCACTCAGAACCTCTCGATACATGGCCCCATTCATTCTTTCCTTTACACGGATCAGTGGTCCTGGTCCCTTTGCAGAAAAACAGCCCCAAAGCATGATGTTTCCACCCCCATGCTTCACAGTGGGTATGATGTTCTTCAGATGCAATTCAATATTCAAAAAGTTCTATTTTGGTTTCATCTGACCATAACACATTCTCCCAGTCCTCTTCTGGATCATCCAAATGCTCTCTAGCGAACCGCAGACGGGCCTGGACGTGTACTGGCTTCAGCAGGGGGACACGTCTGGCTGTGCGGGATTTGAGTCCCTGGCGGCGCATTGTGTTACTGATAGTAGCCTTTGTTACTGTGGTCCCAGCTCTCTGTAGGTCATTCACTAGGTCCCCCCGTGTGGTTCTGGGATTTTTGCTCACTGTTCTTGTTATCATTTTGACGCCACGGGGTGAGATCTTGCATGGAGCCCAAGATCGAGGGAGATTATCACTGGTCTTGTATGTCTTCCATTTTCTAATAATTGCTCCCACAGTTGATTTCTTTACACCAAGTGAAGAGTGAAGAGTTACAGAAAACGTTTGTTGATGCCAACAAAGGGTACATAACAAAGTATTGAGATGAACTTTTGGTATTGACCAAATACTTATTTTCCACTATGATTTGCAAATAAATTCTTTAAAAATCAAACAATGTGATTTTCTGTTTTTTTTTTTCCCCACATTCTGTCTCTCATGGTTGAGGTTTACCCATGTTGACAATTACAGGCCTCTCTAATCTTTTCAAGTAGGAGAACTTGCACAATTGGTGGTTGACTAAATACTTATATGCCCCACTGTATATTGCATGAAAATGCTGTATAACCAGTGGCGTTCCTAGTTTACATGGTGCCCTGGGTGACAAGTACAAAGAGAAAAACAAAAAAAACTATCACAGTTAACCCTCAAAATACAAAGCATGACATGTACGTCGCACAACCCAACAACCAAAACACGGTATTCGTGAAGAATCTTACTTTTATTACCGCCCAAAAAACAGTTGAAAGTGCACAACAATTAAATATTTGCAAGCGAATCTTAAATTGACATCACAAACGTTCATAAATATTGTATACAGTGATCCCTTGTTTTTTGTGTGTTCAATGTATTTGTTCAGATTTATCATTAGAAAGAGGTACATATAAGACATGTTTTTTCACTTTTTATATTCACTTTTATATGTGAGATGATAAATAATTGAGAAAAAAAAAACGTTTAAAAGGGTAAATATATGAAAAAGACAATCTCGACCACTCCTGGATGTCTGTGATTTCTGCATCGCGACCCTTGTTATATAACCACGTTTCACCCATAAAATCTCCCAAAAATCCGGCTGTGGCCATTCACAGCTGTGTCTTGACACTCGGTGAGCCATACTACATGGAGTTTTTGGATCGAAAAGAGATAAGTACGGGATAATATCTCGTTAAAATCATGGCGTCTTTAATTATGCTGTCACGTGCTCTCACCTCCAGTTAGGGTTTTGCTGTTTAAAAAATTATTATTATTATATTTTTTAAATGCCCTCCTGTTCAAAATTTTTCTTACCCCGGAAAATTGAGATTTTAAGCTTTCCAATGATGTATCACATATGCATATAGGACAATTTGGAAATTTAGCCAAATTGGGGGTCTCAGAGCGGAACTTCAAGTCACCTGAGTGTTTTCCGCCATATACATTATACAACTAGGTAAGATATTCAAGTTTTTAAAAAAAAGAGATTCCTTCCACAATCAGAATCAAAATCAACCCTAGGTGAGTTAAACTGCGTACTGATCCAATCCCCACCCCCACCTCCTTCTCCTTGTGTTGTTGCATGCAGACAGTAACCGCGGTCGTCATTGCAACGCTATGGGCGCCTATTATAAAAGTAGACAATCACTCGCATGCACCTCTCGTGCATTCTTCTCTAGCAATTTGCCACCCAGGGCGAGTGCCCAACCCGCTCGTGCCAGGAACCGCCACTGTCTATAAGTGTTTGTTTCTTCTTCAGTTAAGTATAGTCGATTAACTGACAAAATATGTACCCTTTTTTTCCTTGTATTTGGGTTTAGTATTTTTTCTGTACCCTTATTAAACTGCACAGACAGTTTTAAAGCTATCAGGATCATTTCATTAGACGGTACATTTACCAGTTTTGCCATGCACTTAATTGCTCCAGTTGTCTGCCTTTCAACATGAAGAAACATATTTTTTGTGTCATGACCTCATAGAGAGCCCAACTAATTTGTTGTGAATGTCTGGCCTCTTAATTAGAAAGAATGCGGTCTTTCCTGCTTGTGCTGTTGCAGTGTACGGTGTGTGCGCTTCGTGTCTGAGCATCAACAAAGCTCCTTTTAAGATTATTGAGAGCCCCACTGGTATAATTGCTTCTATTAAAGTCTCGTGCTTGTGAACGTGGGAGAGTGCGGCTCGATGTGGGTGCTATTATTTCGGCAGTAGCTTGTTTTAGATGAATGAGTACTCATGCTGTAATGAACACCTGTTGTTTAGGAGCAATGCATTAAGAAAATAACACAAAAAATATTGGTAAACGATGCAAATTGTTAAACACAAATATAAGAACATATTGAAAGTTTTTAGGAAAAAGCCATCATTCATTCCATGATGGCCATTGGAGATGCACAAAGCAAAATGTAATGTACACTTGCGAAACCTGATGAGTGCTAAAGCAATAATAAACCAATTATTGCATTTTATTTTATAATTTTCTATAATGTCAACAACAACCTACGATGCTTGTCTCTCATTCGCTTCTTTGATGTCCTCTTGTGACATCATAGGATGTTACAAAGAGAGGAACACCAGAAACACAAATGGAGTTCCACAGTAAGATTTCACTATGTAAACAGCAAACAAACAATGATTGACTCTTCAGAAAAAAACATCATAATTACCGGCACATGACGTAAAGTAATTACCATTTTACATTCTTTTCGAAAATGCTTGCGTTGCTGTTGGTGTGTCTCTTGCGTAGGAGGCATGTGGGCAGGTGGACTTTGACAGAGAAACACGATCTTTCCTGAACAATAAAACTTCCCAAACAGAAGTTACTCTGAAGAAAAAAAATTGCAAGTTTACCTGGATGCCTCATCCTGAAAACTTAATGGTTTTTTTTTCTGTGTATATACAGTGAACCTCCATTCATAAATTCCAGAATCACCCATTATAGGTAAAAATCTGCACTATGGTAATACTTTTACCCCTCCTATATGCTTTAACTCATGATAGACAAGTGTATCTGCAAACTAAATGGGCAGCTGTATCTGAACCTCAATGAATGCGTAACAAGTCTAGAGATCGATTATCGGCCGGGTCATGGGGCCAATTATCAGCGCCGATATTTGGAAATTTGACGTATCAGCCTTTTTTTACAGACTTAAAAGACTTATTAGCTCTAATAAGCCACAGCTTTTACGTGTCAAATTCGCCTCTTGTAGGACGTTTTGCCGGGGTTGCACATTTTGGCAGAACACGTTTTTTTCCCCCTACTCTCATCTCGTCTCAAGCCGTCATTCCTGTTCATTTTGCTTTTTCTGCTCGTTTTGTGAAATATCGACAGTACTGCCATGCTCATTAATGTTCCTCTCGGGTTCAAATTAAAAGGGTTGACAGATGACATGTTTATGTCGCTAGGGTCATACTCTGGAAGCCCGGCAGCGTAACCATGTGACGTCAACAACAACTAACAATAGCGACCTACTGGTTAAACTAAAAAACGAAAACATCAAGAGGGGTTTCAATATCAAATTATTTTAACTGATGATAACGTTTATCTTTTAAGGACTACAAGCCTTTCTGTCTGTGGCTTTCTTTAATCCTACCGGCCGATATGAAAAAAATCTATTTAAAACTGGGTTATTTTGGCTCAGATGCAGCCATGCTTTTCTCACCTGCCTGCTGTCTCCTGCACTAGTATTCACCCCGTCCTCTGATTGGTTAAATGGTAATGATAAATAGAGTCATACTTGTATTGCGCCTTTCCACCTTTTCAAGGCCCTCAAAGCACTTCACACTATATCTTCATCTACGTACTAGGGACGCAGTACCAGGAGCAACGTGGAGTTTAGTATCTTGCTCAAGGATACTTAGACAAGATCATCAGGGCACAGAATTGAACCCACAGCCTCTGGGTTGGGGAATGACTCCTCTACCGCTGAAACACGCCACACCCTATTATTAGCTATTATTTTCTATTTGTGTGATTCAATAAACATGCTTTAGGCATTTCAATTAATTTCAGTGTTTGCACTATTTAATTTTTTACACCTATATTTACGCTTTTACTGCAAATGAATATCTGCTCAAAAACTCTGTTATCGGCCCGTCTAATTAGTAATAATCAGTATCGGTCCTGGAAAACCCATATCGGTCGATCTCTAAACATTTCACAGCCATATAATTCATGCATTGTGTTTTTTTCGCCTTCCCAGATGATGAGGAGGCCCTCAACTCCATCATGAAGGACCTTGCGGCCTTGGGTAGCTGCTACACTCAGCACAACAGCCACAAACCCAAGAGCAGAACCTTGCTGTACAAACAGGTAACCAAGTTCAATTCAATTCAATTCAATTTTATTTGTATAGCCCTATATCACAACAGGTTTGTCTCAGAGGGCTTTACAGAGTCATTTTGATACACAGTCAGACACAGTAAATGAATGAGATGAGTCCATGTCCCTGGGGATCCCCCATCCTTAGACCCTCCATGGCGGCAAGGAAAAACTCAAAAAACCCCATGGCAAAAGAGAAACCTTGGGAAGAACCACAAGTATAACCAACCAAGAAAGTGTAATCTAGTTTGTAGTGAGAGTTTTGAGATTAAAGAATGCTAACATCATTCTTACAGTTGTACCTCTACTCATGACATTAACTGGTTCTGGAAGTAGTCTCGTAACCTGAAAATTCCATAAGTAGAGACATATTCAATGTAAATACCTTAATCCGTTCCAAGCACTACTGAAACGCACCATTAAATATTATAATCGGGGTAAAAATGGAATAAAAAACAGCCAAGCAGATTTGAATCATTCCATATACCTAACCTAACCGCTAATACCTATAATGAAGTAGATAATAGAACATAATGCAAAAGGGAAAACAACATATATATTACCTTTCGAGGAAGGAAATGTCCTCTTTCACGAGATCGATGGTGCCTATTATATTGCCTATCTCACTCTTCATGACACAAAAATACGAGGAGACTTGTGCTCTTTTGGCGAACACATCGACCTGTGATAACAAAAACACCGTCGCGCCTGTGCACGTCATCATACTGCGACACCCAAATTGAAACGTCATTAACAATATGCCAATAGGAGAGCAGAATCACATGACTGAAGCATGATGGGAAAGGGTATGACCAATAGGGGAGCAGGATCTTATGGCGCGACATTTAAAAGTACATATGTAACTTTTACAGAAGTGTATACTGTAATTTTCGCACTATAAGGCGCATCTGACTATAAGCCGGCACCCACCAAATGTTACACTCAAATGGCATTTGTTCATAGATAAGCCCCACTGGACTATAACCCACAGCTATCATCACTGTATTATGAGATATTTATACCAAAGGATATTAACTGGGAACATTTCATTAGACAGCGGCATCATACGACGGTCAGAAGACCAAATGAGCCACCATGAACTTTTAACCAATTGGTTGCAAAGCTCCATTGCTTCAAGAAGCTTCATTTGGCCATCACTGCCACTTGGGGGAGACAGACAACTCTGCCACTTGCTGTCAACAATGTTGTCGTCCGACATGCCTCCTCGCAATTCATGTTCTCTGCGAATTATTTATTCAGTTACTGTTAGTTGTTTCATTAAACACTAGTCATTGTTTTTGGTAACACTTTAATTGACAGTGGCGCCATAAGACTGTCATTAGGCAATCATAATTATGGCATGACACTGTCATGAGCATTAATGAATGCCTATAACAGATGTCATTTAGTGTTATTCGGCAAATTATCTCACTTTTGAATGGATGGCAAAAATCTGAGTTGGATATAAATGAAGTTATTTACATAATTTGGGGAATGACACTTAATGACATCTGTCATAAGCATTCAGTAATGCCCATGATAGTGTCATGTCATAATTATGACGGGCTTATGACAGTCTTATGATGCCACTGTCAAATAAAGTGTTACCAAATACTATAACAAGCAATTAGTGAAACAACTGGAACAGCAACTGAATTAATAATTAGCACAGAAAATGAATTTTGATTGTTATTTACATATGTAGTGCTGCATTGCATGCTAGGAGGCATTTGTTGCCTATTACCCCCAAATAAATCAACAAATAAGCCGCACGGGACTATAAGCCACAGGATTCAAAATGAAGGAAAAAAATAGCAGCTTATAGTCCGAAAATCACGGTAGTATTTTTGTCTCTAATAACCTGAATTTTTTTTTTCTCAACAAGAGGTAATATTTTCCCGTTGAGGCGTGTCGTAACCTGAAAATTACCTTTGTAGAGGCGTTTGTAAGTAGAGGTACCGCTGTATATGTTGTTAACTGGACCCGGTGGCATTTAGAGTAAGAGTAGAGTAATAACATTCCTAAGCATTTACGATTGAACAGGACCCATTGACTCTTTCCAATGAAAGTATGCGGTGAACTATAATGATAAACAAACAACAAGCAAAAAGAGTTTCGGAGGAGGCTATCTTGCACCTGCCTCTCAGCCAATAAGCTGGACTCCTTCTCCTCGTGCCATGACCTCACGCAGACTTGCAGGCTCCTCAGGATTCCTGCTCTCTCGAGTGATGCTTCTATAAATAGAATTGTTGCGATTGTGTCATGTTACTGCCTAAGTGGAGTCATATCACATGATTGCCTTATCTGGATTAGATAGTATGATAGGTGTCTAAAGTCCTGCCTGGGGGATATTCGTGGGTGCTGTTTTAGTTCTTTTTACAGGCCCACCTAATGAAAATGAATAACCTGGCTGTAAAGGGGTGACAATCCTAGGATGTATAGTTGTTTGAATTTCCTGTCGATAATCATCCTTCACAGTTGATATTCAAATTTTCTACTACCTTTATTTTATTTTTTTTTTTTTTAATGTGGGCTCATCTGATTTGATTCATGAGAAGGTATTCGGTCTTTTGAGTTCTATTTAATCAACCTGAATTTGTCTGCCAATACTAGTGCTGGACGATTTTTGAAATTGAATCACCTTCTCCAGGTTTTAGCCATATACAGTGGGGCAAAAAAGTATTTAGTCAACCACTAATTGTGCACAAAAAGTTCTCCCACTTGAAAATATTAGAGAGGCCTGTAATTGTCAACATGGGTAAACCTCAACCATGAGAGACAGAATGTGGAAAAAAATAGAAAATCTCATTGTTTGATTTTTAAAGAATTTATTTGCAAATCATGGTGGAAAATAAGTATTTGTTCAATACCAAAAGCTCATCTCAATACTTTGTTATGTACCCTTTGTTGGCAATAACGGAGGCCAAACGTTTTCTGTAACTCTTCAAAAGCTTTTCACACACTGTTGCTGGTATTTTGGCCCATTCCTCCATGCAGATCTCCTCTAGAGCAGTGATGTTTTGGGGCTGTCGTTGGGCAACACGGACTTTCAACTTCCTCCACGGATTTTCTATGGGGTTGAGATCTGGAGACTGGCGAGGCCACTACAGGACCTTGAAATGCTTCTTACGAAGCCACTCCTTCTTTGCCCTGGCTGTGTGTTTGGGATCATTGTCATGCTGAAAGACCCAGCCACGTCTCATCTTCAATGCCTTGCTGATGGAAGGAGATTTTCACTCAAAATCTCTCGATTCATGGCCCCATTCATTCTTTCCTTTACACAGATCAGTCGTCCTGGTCCCTTTGCAGAAAAACAGCCCCAAAGCATGATGTTTCCACCCCCATGTTTCACAGTGGGTATGGTGTTCTTCGGATGCAATTCAGTATTCTTTCTCCTCCAAACACGAGAACCTGTGTTTCTACCAAAAAGTTCTAAATTGGTTTCATCTGACCCAGAGGTTGCGCTAGACTTTTTCGTTGTCTGTCATTTTGATTGACAGGGTCATAAAAATCCGGTCATAATCTATTTTTACCCGTCACTTAAATTTTTAAAATGATAATAATGACATTGTGGTGACCCATTGTTTAGCATAATTCACTTTCCGTACTTGTGTGTCCATTTGGCCGAGCGCGTTACCGGCTACGACACAGTCACGTGACAGAGACACTTAAGAGCCGCGTGCGTTCCGGCTTGAATAGAGAGTTCACAGAGAGCAGCAGAGCTACAGCGGCTGGACACAGCAATTCGAGCTAACAAGACTCTTAACATTGCATACCGCTTCAACGTATTCAATAGTATTTAGTTTTCATTCATTTTAAATTAATATTCTGTCCGAACAAACTTAACAGAGAATCCACACCGTGCCATCAAACATCAAGCAGATGAATATGTAACTTTTTCTCCGCAGTGACAAAAACAACTGACTGTGGCCCCAGTAGGTAGGCTACATATGGAACAATGAAATTAACAATTCACCTGCTGTGGCCTGAACGCAGTGAATTGCGTGCCCGCTTGTGCAGTCCCTCTTTTTTCACCTCTTTTATCAACACCATCATCGTTTTGGGGCTTTTTGAAGAAACTTCGGACACTCAGTTGCCTTGACATTTTTCCGAGTAAGGCCAATGACGTCATGCATCAAGAGAGACAATAGCTAATTAATATGCTCACTCGCCACCCTGTGGTCTGGGGTGTGAATTGCAACCTGTCAAAATGACAGATGGACTTCAGTTTTTTTTCCGTCACCGTTTTAAAAAAATCGGTCAACGACGGAAAATATTCGGTTAATGCGACCCCCTGATCTGACCATAACACATTTTCCCAGTCCTCTTCTGGATCATCAAAAAGCTCTCTAGCGAACTGCAGACGGGCCTGAACGTGTATTGGCTTCAGCGGGGGGACACGTCTGGCAGTGCAGGATTTGAGTCCCTGGCGGCGCATTGTGTTACTGATAGTAGCCTTTGTTACTGTGGTCCCAGCTCTCTGTAGGTCATTCACTAGGTCCCCCCCTGTGGTTCTGGGATTTTTGCTCACCGTTCTTGTTATCATTTTGACACCACAGGGTGAGATCTTGCATGGAGCCCCGGATCGAGGGACATTATCAGTGGTCTTGTATGTCTTCCATTTTCTAATAATCTTCCCAGCCTGGTGCAGGTCTACAATTTTGTCTCTGGTGTCCTTCGACAGCTCTTTGGTCTTGGCCATAGTGGAGTTTGGAGTGTGACTGACAGAGATTGTGGACCGATGTCTTTTATACCGATAATGAGTTAAAACAGGTGCCATTAATACAGGTAATGAGTGGAGCCTCGTTAGACCTCTTTGACAGCAGAAATCCTGCTTATTTGTAGGTGAGCAAATATTTATTTTCCACTCTAATTTGGAAATAAATTCTTTAAAAATCAAACAATGTAATTTTCTTTTTTTTTCCACATTCTGTCTCTCATGGTTGAGGTTTACCCATATTGACAATTACAGGCCTCTCTAATTTTTTCAAGTCGGAGAACTTGCACAATTGGTGGTTGACTCAATACTTATTTGCCCCACTGTAACTATAATTCATTGAATATTATGGTGAACACCTCATGACAAGTGATTTAGTTGACAATCAATTCCATATCTGCTCTTGAGTTTAAACAAAAATATAATGATTTTCAAATTATAAAATGCTACTCACCCATCCCCACACACACTTTGAAACCTGCAGTTTATAGTCCAGTGTGGCTTATATGTGGATTTTTACAGACTAATGAGTAGGCCTGAACGATATTGGAAATAACTTATCATTGCGATGTTTGGGTGGTAATAATGCTGTTTAATCAAAGTTTGCTGTATATAAAAGGGATCCAGGATTAGCACACTTATTGCTTTTATGAAGTAAAACAAAACTTTAAATGTTAAAAAAAAACAAATAACAGTTGCATGTCCTGCGATGTGACTATTGCGCATGCGCACATTGCGATGGTGATGTTCAAACGAAATATTGTGCAGGCCTACTCATGAGCTGAATGTCTTTTGGTTTCACCCTAATTTATAATGTACACACCCCCGGTTTATATACATAGTGCGACTTAAGTGCATTGCAAACTCTATGCCATTAAATTGTGATCCAATGAAACTTTTAAGTGAGATTTGAGTGCTGATTTAGGGGATTCCACTTCTTCAATTTGATGCCATCATATGGTCCAATCACTATAATATTAAATATTCCAATTCAAATGTATTTAGAAACACACTGAATTCACAACCGTATCTTTACAACATAAAGCTGTGAATCTCTTTCAAGCTCCATAACTCCCCTTCTGTTATTGTTGTTTTTTCCTCAACAGGATTTAAGAGTCAAGTTGGAGCATGAGAGAGAAAAACGGTACGTATCCCAGCCTTAACTCTTCAGTCCGGAGCTCTTTTTGTTTTGCCTAGGATTTTATGATGAGAGAAGGGAATCACAGTTACATGCTTGAATAACCCAGAGAGAAGAAAACATTCTCGCGCTGGCATTTGGCCGAGGCCTTTTGTTTCAAGTTGGAGAGGCTGAAATCTCCGAGATTATGCCGACGTCACGTTTTACGACGGTTTAACACTGACCTTCGAGGCGTATTTTTCGGGAAAAATGTTAGTTCAACTCTCAAATTTTATCCACTGGCTGGGAATGGGAATAAAGTGGTCACTAGGGGTGGGGTGTCCTGGATGACCTCACCTCTCATCCCAAAGCCAGCTCACCCGCGACACTAATGAGGACAAGCGCCTAAAGATAAGTTTCAAATTTGTGATGTTTTGAGTTGCTTTAAGTTGAACTGGATACAAAACAGCCTCTTTTTATTTCCCAATTTGAGTCTTTTTAAAGACGAACAAGAAATCCTTGACGAAAAGGACAGTGGGAACCTTCTAAAATTAATTGTTTTGGCTTGATGCTAAAGAATAGAGCTTGGTGCTTTTGTCCGTTGGTGTGCCTCCAGCAGAACAGGACTCCACACTGGGTCTTCCCGCGTTTTCAGGGCTCCTAATTGGTCGCTGGCGAGGAGGGGACAAGATGTCCATGTTCCCAAGTCGCCTTTGTTCCGCTGTCTAGCTTGTCCTTTATCTTTTTGGCGTGCGTGCGTGTGTGTGAATTCCCCATCGTATTTTACAGTTTCTGCCTGAAAAATATGCCTCAAAAATGCTTTGAGATCACGATAATATATGCCTTCGTCGCAAGTACATTTAGCTTTTTCTTTCGATTTATGTGTCTGGCCTGTTTGTGTAGTTATTATTTTTGAATAGTGCACCGCACGTAGCATGTCACCTTTGCTCATTAATATTCATGACGTTAGCAACTGTTGCGAGGGGGGTCAAACTCGCGTTTGTCCCTCATGCTAGATGCATGTAAATAATTTACGAGTGAGATGTTTACTGAGCTAAACCAACCAATTCTGTCCGAAAATGATGTCCCTGGTGCCAAATTCACTGGTAAAGATGTAGAAGAGCATACAAAAAGAAGAGATGGCTTGAGTGTTGAGGGCTGAAAATGATGAGAAAAAGAGGCGACCTGATCCAGAGGTAGTTTTTTTTTTTTTTTTATCAACACGTTTTTCTTGTGTGCATTGCCATACGCTACTGACAATGACATTCTCCTGTTTCAACAAGCTATCCTTTACCACCATATGCCCTGTCTTTCTTATATACGTATTATATCCTCTGGTTGTCTTACGTCTCTGACTGTTTTTGGGGGTAATTTATATTGCTATTTTTGTGTAGCAATCACAAATGCTACTCAGTGATAGCCAACGCTTTCAATTTTGTCATTAATAACAAATGTTAATTCTATTCTAAAAGGTAAAGCTGTTAAATCTAGAGCATGTACAGGCTTACTACGAAAAGACCGAGGCCAAACCTGGCTAATTTGTTTACCGGTAAATATCCGTATTTTAGAAAAATAGGCCTAAATGACTGTTGTGATATATGAATAAAATTTTAATTTTCCAGGTCATTCATTGTCAGACAGAAGCAGCACGGCAAAACGCCACGCTAAAATATAAGTAAAAATATCATAATGGCTTACCTCTTAGGAGCAGGCAATGGATCAGGATTGTCGATCTGTGGGAAAATGGCCCCCTACAAAATGTTTACTGCATATGAAGGTTAATGGCTTCACCTTGCTGGCGTTAAACTGGTCTTTTGGACGTCCGCACAAGTTGATCCTCACATTTTTTCCCTCTGAGTTTTTGGCTTCGGAAAATGTGTGAAGAAAACATCCTTCATATGTGGACGGTCTTAATGTCTAGAGTCATTTCTACAAGTTCCACAGCAGCAGCAGTTTACTCTGCATGTTCTTTTTTGAAAGATTACTGACAGAAGACAAGCAGTACTAGCATGGGTTTTATGCGAGCACGCGTCTATGCTGACCCCCTTCTGGTCTAAAGATAGCATTCGTGCGGTACGCTATTGTAACTTTCCGGTTCAGCCTTACCTGCAAAGTACAGCATCGCAGATTTTTACGAAATGTTATATGATTATATAAAAGACTAAAACATATAAAGTCTTAAAACATATTTATGTACACTTCATTTACATCTACGTATGTATCTCCACTTACAACCCCCCCACACACATACGTATCACATGAGAGTAGGAAACGTATTATTTGTAATATTTAAACATTATTGTTTTGTACTTTCTAATGATAACATTTGCATTTATGGTGTTTTATATACACTTATGTATTGATTAGGGTTGTTCCGATCATGTTTTTTTGCTCCCGATCCGATCCCGATCGTTTTAGTTTGAGTATCTGCCGATCCCGATATTTCCCGATCCGATTGCTTTTTTTTTTTGCTCCAGATTCAATTCCAATCATTCCCGATAATTTTTCCCGATCATATACATTTTGGCAATGCATTAAGAAAAAAATGAATAAAACTCGGACGAATATACGCATTCAACATACAGTACATAAGTACTGTATTTGTTTATTATGACAATAAATCATCAAGATGGCATTTACATTATTAACATTCTTTCTGTGAGAGGGATCCACGGATAGAAAGACTTGTGACTTTGTCTATTGTGACTAAATATTGCCATCTAGTGTATTTGTTGAGCTTTCAGTAAATGATACTGCAATCATGCCCCAATGCATGATGGGAAGTGGAACCATGCTTGGAAGTAAAACCATGACTGTGCGTCATGCTACCAATGGATATATCTTCTCTGCTTTGGGAAATAAGTTAAGGTGTTAAGACAAAGATCAATTGCCACCCATCTTCCCCACATTGCTTCCCATGATATTTCTAATCATAGGGAGACGGATTGCAAAGTTATAACCGATTGAAGGAAGGCTCCAAAGGCTGCCAAAATCCTCTCTACTCGTTCTGTGCTGCTTTTTATCTCGCTATATAAGTAAATCGGCGTCATTACAGATTGAGCGTGACAATGAGTGAGAGGGTCGTGCAGCGCATATTTTAATAGCATTAAATATTTATACGTGACACATGTTTTAATAAATTAATTGCCACCGTCATCGGGATATTTTTGATAACCCTACCTTAAGCCTAAATTAAAGACTCTGGATGAGTGTAACATGTTATGTCTTTAACGTTAAATACAATTAGAAAACGATATAATTAAAATATATATATATTTAAAAAAGGCATGGCCGATATTTTTTTGCCGATTCCGATACTTTGAAAATCGGACCCGATCGATCGGGACATCCCTAGTATTGATATTATACAGGTACTCCCCGGGTTACGATGTACCCGACTAATTTTTACTTTATGACACCGGAGTCTCGTCCGCTATTTTGTCTCCAGTGTTTTTATTTTTTATTTTTATTTATTTATTTATTTATTTTAATAATGTTGACTTTTGTTTTGTGATGCATGCTTTTATTTTGGCGCTGGAAGTATAGAGGTTGTACTTCCTCACGCGATTAAGAGCGCTTGTACACACGAAGGAGAACGTATTAGCGCACACGCACATATGAGGAAGGGCGCATTCGCACACACGAAGAAGTTGCGCAGCTGAGTGAGGCAGAGAAAGGGTAAAGAAAGTCTGCGCGCACATTTGTTGCTTGTGAAGCATTCACAAAGCCAGCACCTGTATATAACCCCTTTTGTACTGTTTATTGTACGTTTTCAATTGCGGTCGAATACTTAGGGCGGGTTTATGTGATTGTTTTTGATGATGTGCGGACGCTAACTGATACATGCTATTTGTTTGTGTGGATTGTTATTGCTGTATCAGCAGCTAGTTCTAAACGCAAATCTGAATTGCTGTTATTGGAGATGAAATGGATTTAATTTCATTTTTAATTTTAGTTTCATTCTGCAAGTGTTGATGTTATTAACAGCTGAATAAAGTCAGCAAACCACACGGACGTCTGACATCGTCATTTCGGAGCGTACAATGATGGTACAATGACGTATAATACATGTTTTTGGATATTCATTTTGAGATTTGGGAGGGTATTCAGGGGTATTTAAAGGGGTAATTCATACTAAGCCTGTCGCAATATGCAATAATTCCATTTATCGCGCGATATATAAATATGAAGGCGGTAATTTTTCCGCTGCGATTTATCGCCTCGCGTGCACGTGTGTGCGCGCGTGCGGCAGATGTGCTGTTAAAAGTTCGTTACCAACTGCGCAAAATGCATCTTCGTTCCAGGTCCGGCAAAAACTAGCGCCGGAGCCAATTGTTCCCATTATATCCTATTGTTCGACGTATACCGGCCGCGTCAGTGCTCCGGAGTGACTGTGGACCATCTATGGCGCGCCGGTGTTGTTGACGTGTGGGTGCTCCCGTCAGGAGTGACATTTCATGCGGGGCGGCTATTTTTCGGCACAACGCTGGATATTTACAACGAAGTCCGCCAAAACATTGTTACCGACTTGGCTGCTACGAATAACCTCACTTTGACAATGAACAGCTGAATGAAATTAAGAGCGCTGTGCTTCAAACTCGTCCTGTTTATGAAAGCCGTCATATGCTGGTGTTGTGTAGTAATGAGCTGACGTGACTTCAGCGGCGCTTGCTAACTTTTTTAATGCGCGGTTGCACGCACACACTAGATATCATGAAATGGCAAACTAGATGTGCTACGTCCCATGCCATTGGCTACATGAGCCCAGAGTGATTATGGGACATTTAGTCTATATACTACATCGATGAATTCTAAACTGTCATTTGTCACATGAGGTTAAGAAGGCCAAATCAATCCATACCAGTGACTATAGATAATGTTGCAAATATTGTTAATTCAGTACGTGACACAGATGGATTCGGACCATAAATAGGATGTCTTGCTCATGTAGTAAACCTAGCTGCTAAGAGAGCTGTAGCAATCAACGGTGTGCCCTGCCTCACTTTACAAACAGTAAAGATTGTTCTCAGCACTTTTATACAAATTTTTTTCATATCAGTAAGAAGTAAGCACGTAAATATTATGCACTAAAATGCATGTTTATATGATGGCAATTTAATTTTTGCTCGTTAGCAAAAAAACAAACAAACAAACAAACAAACAAAAAAAATGAAACAAAAAATACAATTGTTTTTTTTTTTTTTACAGAGCATTAAATGTATTGAATCGGATCGAAAATTGTGTCCCCTGTATCAAAATTCGTACCGAACCATGACTTAACTGTATCGTTGCATCCCTATGGAACACCATTGCAGAAGCTATGACGGGAAAAGTTTTCATTTTCCTAAATGCTTAAGTTATTAAGTGCAATTTTTTTTTTTTTTTTAAACACATTTTATTTATTCTGTGTTTCTGTGTGGTATCAATATTGTTGTTTTTTACTTAAGAGGCAGGGTCTTTTGTTTTTAGTTGTGATTTCTTAAAAAGTATATTTGAGTTTAAGAGTAAATATTTATCGTGTTTAAATGGGTGTACTTGATCTATTAATATATACTGTAGTCGCACTGTGTTATTGTAAATTGGTTTAAAAAAATTGGGGGGGGGCGCAATAATATCGCATATCGCAATAATTTATGAGAATAATTATCGCACACTAAAATTTGTTATCGCGACAGGCCTAATTCATACTTACACGGAAATTCGGGTTACGTCGCCAGTGTAGGACGGAACTCATTCGAAACCCGGGTACTAGCTGCATATGCCCCTAAAATGTATATGTACAAATTTGGGGGGGGGGGGCTCTACTTTGCAGTTTTTAACTTTACGCTGTCGGTTCTGGTCCCAATCAACAGTAATAGTTCAGGATCACTCTAATACCCCTTTCCCACTGGCCAAAAAACCCGTGTCAACCCACTAACAATCGGCTTTTGGTGGCAGTGGGAAAGGTGCAGGGACCCGCCTCGACCCGTGTCAATCAACCCGCCAAGCAACCCGCGTTAAAATCACCTCGGCTCTGATCGTCATGCAGTGTGAAAGCAAAACCCCGGGTCAATAGTCAACACCCTAATCTACGTGGTGACGTAGGCTCTTACGTGATGCGTCGTTACAACATGCCAGTCGCCTCCCATTTAACACGCCCCACAACCGTAGTTACGTCGATGCTAACAACAAAGCTAGTAGAAGAATTCACGTCATTACGTTGCCCCAGCACAAGCAGAGTGTTGATCCTTTGCCGCATTTCGACCATTTTGAGGGCAGTAAAAAGCATGAAAACAGAGAACACAAACGGAAATTAGGCTTCCATAATGCTCTGCATTGTTTACTTCCTTGAACTGAATGAATTTGGTCGCACTTGTCGACATTGCGACATTAGCGTGGTGACATCACGTAACCTTACGCACGGCTGAGAAGGGGTGGGGGTTAGACGGGTGAAGAAAAAAAAAAAAAAAAGACACGGCTTTTTTTTGTCAATGGGAAAAGTGCCAAATGCCAATTGCTAGTGGGTTGCATCGGCTTGGAAAAACGCGCGTTGACCCACTAGTTTCAGTGGGAAAGGGGCATAAATAAAGCCAATGAAAATGACCGTAATTTTCATTGTATTTCAAGATGACATGTCTATTGTATGTGTTGGATTTTATCAAGTGAATTTCCCCCCAAAATGTGACTTATACTCCGGTGCGACTTATATGTTTTTTTTTACCCTCTTCATTGCGCGTTTTTTGGCTGGTGCGATTTATACTCAGGTGCGACTTAAAGTCCGAAAAATACGGTGCATAAAAAATAAATAGCTATAATAATTTCTGTAATAGTAGTTATTTTGTAATCAATATTTTATTTAGTATATTTGTTTCATTTATATTTTAATTGTATGTTCAACTTCCTTCATTTAAAATATTTTTTTTTCTAAAGCATTCTTTCATACAGTCAAAAATATCAATAATAATTTCATTAATATTACATGCTGAGATGCAACTGATGATGTAACTGTACATGTCTTATTGAGTCCACCAGCAAACAAATACCTTTTGATTACCATATTTTCAATTACAGAGCAGTTATACTGTATTTAAGTTTTATTCCAACGCCCCTGGTCAGTTTTCATATTTGCATGTCAGTTCGGAATGTTAGAGTTTATTGAAATTATGGCCTCTGCAAAGAAAAAGAAAAGTGTTTTACGACAGCTTGGAACAAATGAATCCGCTTCCCGTGATTTGGCTGCCGTCTGTCAGTCTGCCTGACTCAGTAGAACCGCGTCGCCCGTCCACAATGGGATCTAATTGGACTGTCTCTCTTTTCATTGGCAAGCATTTCAGGACAGGAAATGGGACCTGAGTCTTTCTTTTTTCTTCTGGTTTTGCCTCAGGACTCGAAGGAGCACCCTTTTGCTCTTATTGAATATGTAATCAGTTCACCTATGATTTTTGTGTGTGTCAATTGAAAAATAGTAACCTTGTCCCACTTTGTGCAGGCAGCAATCTAAATTTCAAAATTTTAGCTTTTTTTTTTTTAGAAACATAATTAACGAACTACAAATACAAACAAAATCGCTGTAGTTCTTGTTCCATAAATCTGTGCACTTTGGGGTGATTTTTCGGCAGTGGAAAACTTGCGCTCCCACACGCTTGCTTTTGACAGGAAGGAAAGGCATATCTGTTTGGAGCAGCATCCTCTAAGCAACGCTTTATCACAGACATCATCTGCGAGAATAAACAGACATGACGAGTGTTTAGCTGTGATCCATAGGCCTGCCTCGTTTTCCCAGAATCTTCTCATCCAATTAGGACACCAGTGAGCGCTCATTAAGATATGCCCAGTCTCGTTCTATGAAGGGAAGTATGTGGATAAAACAAGACATTCTATTTTTTTTTTTACTTGAAATAAATTCAAAAAGCATTGTTCTAACGTAGTGGTTCTTAACCTGGGTTTGCTCGAACCCCCCGGGGTTTCGGTGAGTCTAAGGGGACACCCAGGGCCCTATTTTTGTACGCTGACAAAATCAAGGCAAATTGGCGTTTTAAAACTGGTTATGTACTAGTTTGCTCCCAATTTACGGGGTTTATTCGGTTTCTCTCAACTGCTAGTCCCCTATATGATGGGAAGAGCAACTGGTTTGCTCAGTGGTAGGTTGACTCACGCTTGATAAGAGGAAGTACAACAGACCTACAGGTACTATGTACTGTGCTCGCATTTTATAACATGAAAATGTTGCGACAATATAAAAGAGAATGTAGACGTGAAAGCAAAAAAAGGAACTGTGAAATGAGTTTCATTTTCCAACGTGCAAAGCAACATTAAAAGACAAAATTATTTGTAGTCAGTTTTGTTTTTGTGTGAAGATTTGAATGGAATATTCAATATGCACATTGTTGCTGGCCAACTACGTATGAAATGCATGTTTCAGGCATCTCTATCTGTGAAGATAAAAACACTAAGCATAACGTTTATGACCTGCTTAAAAATATGCACGCAGAATGAGAAGAAATTGGAACTGGAATTTGCTTAGATACTGGCTTGCTAGGCTGGCTATATCGGATTTGAATTTGAAAAAACTAATTCCGAAGGGTTCTGTAATTGCACACGTTGAACTCGTGGGGTTTGGTAGGTTTATCAAGGTTAAGAACTAGGCCTGCAAAATATCGTTTGAACATCGCCATCGTGATATATTCATGCGCAATAGTCCAATCGCAGGACGTGCAATTGTTTTTTGTTTTTTTTAACACGTAAACTTGTTTTGCTTATAAAAGCAGTGTGCGGAGACATAGCCTTCTGGATTCCCTCTATCTAAATCAATCTAGGGCTGCAGCTATCAATTATTTTAGTAGTTGATTAATCGATGAACTACAACTTCGAATTATCGAGTAATTTGATAAGGAACAAAAAAATTAAAATAAAGAGCTGAGCCTCAAAGGGTATGAAAAAAGAGCTGAGCCTCAAAGGGTATGAAAAAAATAAATGAAGATCTAAGTACAACAAAAGAACAATTGGCTAACTGGCATAGCGAAAGTCCGCTAGCTTAAATGCTATAAAATGCTCACGTTTTTTTTGTTTGTTTTTTTTTCTCCCTCAACAGTGCTCTTAACAAATGGTTTAAGCACATATTTCCACAAAAAAAGCTAAATATACCAATAAACTAAATTAGGACTGCATTAAAATAAACATTACCTCAAACATAAACTTAGCTTATGTTGGTCTTAACCAGGGATCAGCTGGATTTAGCCATGCAAAATGAGTTATGCAATTTCACTGTTGCCACTAAAGGGCAGTGTATCCAACCAAATCAATAAAACTGAATGCAAACACTTTCAAAACAAACCATTACAACGCCACTTAAATTTCAACCTCTACTCGAAGCCGCAACATTTAATTTGAATCTTTATTTTAATCAAATTAATACTATTATATATAGTAATATACTATAATATTAATGCTAGATATTTTTTTTAAGAATGGTTTTGAATCATGTTGGAAAGTTGAAGTCAGTGTTCTGAATCTGTTTACATTCCATTCTTTTGCACTAGTTAATGCTATCAGCATTTGACCTCATTGTTTGTGATTTCTTGTTGTTATTTACGTGTTTATTTGTACTGTAAAAACATCAAAAATTTGATTTCTAAATTAGTGAAAAAAGGAATGGGGGTTATTAGATTAGTCGACTAATCGTAAAAATAGTCTGCTGACCAATCGGGAGAAAATTACTCGTTTGGGACAGCCCTAGTTGTATAGTGTACCGGAACATATTTCCTCCACACCCTTCTCACCTTTTTAACCCCTGACCTATTTTCATGCCTGTACTCGGGTTTCTACAGTCCGAAAGCAGCTTATAATAGTTGGTTTTGATGAAAAGTTCGACATTTTAACATCCTGACAAAGTTGGCTACACCCCCCAGTGCCTATCCAACCCCTTAAAAAACCCTTTTGATGCTTTCACGGATAGTAACTTTCCCAAACCTTTTAAAGCTACACGCCCCCTTCAACATCTTAACGCACCACATTTTACCCAGACACTGTTTCAACTGTCACAGACTGTGTTATCGCACACTTAAAACACCCAAAAAACTGCAAAAAACCCTTAAAAAAGTTCTCGTCCAGTTTTCTCTTTTTCGACAAAATGCAACCCCCTCAACAAAAAGCCTGCAAAACGCATTGCTTCTCCAAACAAACAATTTGATTGGCTGAGTCATGTTGCAACACACGCGATTGTGTGTATTTCCTCTGTGCATACTTTACTACCGTAATTTCCCAAAAGTAGGCGTGGATTAAATTGCAAAAATGCACTGAATAAGAAATATCGGACAGAAAAGTGAATAAACGTGCTTTCCTTTTGTTTTAGGCCTGTCAGCGTTATTTTCCGTAAATATCTCAGCTTATCTTTCACTCTATAAGAGACGAGGGAAAGACAGACATCCTGCTGCGTTTTGCTGCTGCTCCACTTTTTCTTTCGTTTTTTTCCCCCTTTACCACCCCGCTTCCTATCAGGAAGTTTCCCATCTGCCTTTGTGTGTGTGTGTTTGCTGAGGCTAGGATGATGAGGGGGAGGCCCAGTGGTGTTGAAACAGCAGCCGACACGCACCCTGATTACGCGCTTGTGCACAGATTTATTTATTTATCTATTTTTTCCCAGGCATTTATGTGGCACTGATAAGAAAGCACATTCGCTCACACACGTAGGCGCATAGCATACGTGCATTTAATACAGCGGTTTAAGTTTGTTCCTGGTATCATTTGGCATCCCTCTCCAACATTCTGGCAAGAGTTTTTGCACCACTTCTTCCTCCTGCACACTCTAAAACAGTGCCTCCCAACCCCTTTTCAGCTGAAACATACATTCTGCATTGAAAAAATCTCAAGGCACGCCACCAGCTGAAAATCTTGAAATTTCACTGTAGCCTATATTAACAATATAAAGTCATTCCCATTGATTATTTATCTCCAGGAATCAAACACAAAAACAATATTTCAATATTTATTTTTTTATTTTAACTCAGGTGGTGTGAAACCTGGGCATGTTTGAATGAACACAGAGCTGAGAACCTTGCAGGAATAGAAGATAAACAAATTAGAAGGTTAAATGATCTCAGTCCGTTCAATCAATTCAAAAGTTAGAACTTGAGGTTCACGAAACGTAAAAATAAGAAATATAACGACTTTAATCTGGTGATTTTACGACCTTTTTTCTCCCAATATGTCTAATGTTACGCCCAAAGCAATTTTGCGTACACACATACGTACTAGACATGTGCCGGTATGAGATTTTGACGGTACGATAACCTTGAGCAAAAATACCGCGGTTTCACAGTATTGCAATTATAGGTCCAAGTGTTGTGCATGTGTTATTTTGATATGTATGGGTTAAAAAAAACATGTTTGATTGAAAAGGGTTTTCTTTAAATTTTCAGAACATATTTGCAAATTGTTCCATGAATATAATATTAAAATAAATTAATTAACAAAAAATAACAAATATTTTAAATAAAATTAAAATAAATAGCATCTATAGACTAGCTACAGCTCAGGCTGCTCAAGATTAGAGCAAGAACAAAAATAATTGCTATAAAAAAGTAAAAACACTTCTAAATAAAATTAAAAAATATACACTGTACGACTTTTTTGTTTTTTGAGGGGGGAAAACGCTCAAGTGAGGTTTCACCATTCTTAGCCATTGTGTCAACTCTAGTCTACATGTCATGCCTTTGTGTTAAAAAGAAAAAGAATTCATAAGTTATTAAGTTAGTTAAAAATGTAAAAGTAGGTCAAAATGTAAATATTGTTGTGTAAAGGTTATCACATCTTAAAAAACATTGGGAGTGAGACCTCTCCTTGTCCAGCAAACGTGGATTTGTGCTTTGGGCAAGATCATCTGTCGCAATTAGCGATCTTTGAAGCTGTTCTTTTCCCGTTCATTCAAGCTTGTTTCTCAGCGGCTGAGATTTATAAACACGACGAAATTGCTCTTCCAGCTAAGACTAGGCTAATATTCATCTTTGTAAGATTTTAGTTCGTTTGTACTTTGAATTTGAAAGGAAAATGTGTGTTTTATTTTTAGTGAACTTTTTCATGGCGTTCATGGATATAACTTCACACGTGTTAAAAATACTAAATGTATACATTTTGTATATTTCAGTTACCATGATTTGAGACCTCCATAAATTCAAGAAAAGTACGCCTCGTGTTTGGAGTGTTTCTTTTTTGGTTCGCTGGCTGTCTAGCAGAATAGCGTTACTGACACACACAGCAACAACCAGAGACGGAGGGGTGAGCGCTACCGCTCCAAGACAAATCTGGCTGCATTTTTGGGACATGTAAAATAGCGAATACCGTACTGCGGTATGACGAAAAATTTGAGTGGTTTTGAAACCGTGACGTTTTCATACCACAGTAAACCTTGAAACCGGTAACCGGCACATGTCTGATACATACCTTATGTATACGTACCCTAACTAAACAACTTTCATCTCATAATATGCTGATTTTGCTCTCATAAAATTACGATTTTAATCTTATAATATTACAATGTTTGATTAATTCTTGTAATATTACAATTTTCTCTCGGAATTCGGGCTGCAAATAACGATTGTCTTTATAATCGGTTAATCGGACAATTAAACGATTAATCGATTAATCTGATGAATTAAACTTTTTTCCGAGTTACCTTCACAATTTGAAGTTGTTTTAGGCATGTTGTAAGAAAATTTGAAGACAGAATGGATGACTATCCATCAAAAATATTTTATTCCAGCTTCCTGACTTAACTGTAGTCTACAACTTTACTTTTGTGAAGTTTGTTCAAGTTTCTTAATAAAGGTTTTGAGTATAAAACATAAAAATAATTTTTCAGTGCACAAATCAGTCAAAAGTCCTGTTCATTCAAATTACATTTTTTTTGTAATATTGTGGGCAAAGCGCTGGTATAAATTGTGTCAAATGACTCCTTTATTTTCTTTTAACAAACTACACAACAAAATTGAATGAGGAAGTCGACTGTAATGAATCAGTTTTCTTTATCAAACAGTTGTTCATAATTACAATCCAAATCCCATTTCAAAGCACACTCTTTTGTATGACAATTTACAGTTTCAATGGGCGTTTGCGTTGAAAGAAGACTAAGCTGTTGTATTAATGGGTTGATGTGTTTTCTTCATAAAAGGAAATGAGACAACTTCGCAATCTAACAAAAACTCAACTGCTAGCTGGTAATATGGTTCTTCAAAACAAGATACAAACGGACTTAAGACACTGATAAGCATAATCGCTAACTAGCTTAGCGCTCCCGCAAAGTAGTAACATCTCCAAGAATGCGAACAATACAATTGGCTTCATTTACTCACTTCTGACGGAGGCACACTGGATCTAACGACACAAAATACAATCTAACTCTCGACACTTCTTAAAATTATTAATTCAGCAACCCAACCCGAGTGTCGCAGTGAACTCTCTCTCTTGCTCTAATCCCTTACTTGTGCAGCCTCATATTGCACATAAACAAGGACCCTGCTTATGGCTGCCGGTAAAAATGGATTTTCCGGTTTGTTGGCAACCAGTTTATCAATCGTTTTTAATCGATTTAATCGATTAGTTGTTGCTGCCTTGCTCGGAATATTACAACACACGGCTTCTTGGCAGATAATTTTGGCACATTGGTTGGGAAACACTGCTCATTTGGAATTGTTAAAGAAGCCTTTGTCTACAATTTAAGGTTGAAATCATTTATTTTGACTTCTTCATAGGGTTGTGAGCAGGGTGTGCCACCTCTGTCAGGTTGCTGAAATGGGATGTGTAGCTTTAAACAGTTGTAAAAGAAAATATTGAAAAGGCTTTTTCTGGGTAGCTGAGAGATTATGTTTGTGGAAAGGGGGTGTCATATAGGGAAAATGCTGTCTATAAAAAAGCCTAAAGCTCTCAGAAATTCAAAACAAAGCCTTTTACATACGTTAATAGCAGTTTTCCTGACGCCTTTTCAGTCGCGCATCCTTATAAGAGCTAGTGCACCCCCTTTCTCCAAACCCATACTAAAAAGGTCAAAACGATGCCTTTTGGATAATTTAAGTGCTTTCTTTAGGAAACCTTTCAAGCTTTGTACATCAGAATTAGCACCCCCCCCCTCCTTTCCCCTGCCTAATCACTAGGGAAAAACACATTAAAAACACTTTGATTGCTTCTGACAGCAGAGCATCACTTAGCATCAATCGCATATCAATTAGCGGCAAGGACAGTCGTCTCAAAACACAAGCAATTTCTTCTCTCCCGATCTGCTGCAATATGTTTTAAATAGCTGCAAATTGCCGATGTGGAACCAAGCCTCCACTGCAGTATTTAATTATGTTCCAAAATAATTGCACGAAAATGAAATTGTTGTTACATAAGTTGAATTTGAAACATTGGAGCACCCTGTAGTGTCTTACAAAGGAGACAAGCCAAATATGCAATTTTCCCTCAAATTGCAAATGGCGATTTAAAAATCAACAGTGACGCAAACAATCAATTCCAAACAATTGTCTGATGTAATTAATCAGCAATGTATTAGAATGTTCATCTATAATTTAGACGTAAATACGCACAAGGTAAGGTTTGTGCTGTTTATGTTTAATTTTCAACAACAAAAGGTCTCCTTAATTCCCTTCTGCTCACTGATATTTTTTTGGTTTAATATATTTGCACCTCTCCTCCCTCCTAGGATCATTCCATTTCAGAGGCCACTTAAGATCAAGGAGCTGCTCCAGAAGGTCACAGAGGCCTTTGGCCAGCAGATGGACATGTTCTTCATGGAGAAAGAGGTAATTTGAGATATGTTTTTATGGAACAAATTAGTGTCGATTACACAACAAGTGACATACAGTATAGTGCACTTCTATTTCTGAGATTAAACAACTACCAAATGATCTATGATTGTTGTTGTATGAACACAGATATTAAAAAAAATACTAGAAAGGATTCAAATCTACAGTGATTTATGATGAATGAAAAAGCTCATGAATCATCGATTCTTTTTTCTGACAGAATTGGTTTTGTTTTTTAAATTTTTTTAATATTACTTTTATGACCTTCCAAAGCAAAAACGACACAAACAAAAACGTAAAAGATCAACTGCTGAAATATTTTTAAAAATCCAAATAAAACCCAGTGTTGTCACCGATTACTTGAAAAAGTAATTTAATTACTGATTACTGATTTCGCTTTAAAAAAGTAATCTAATTCCTGATTATTTCATTATCAAAGTAACTAAGTTACTCTAAAAGTAATTTATCACTATAACCAATTTTCCGCCCTTAGCAACATAGGAATGACAACAGAAAAATGTCATCGCATGTAATTGACTTTCCGAGAATTGAATTTAACGGAGAAGATCAGAATTTTCCACATAAGGCTTCATCTTTGAGTTAGCGGGGGGATAATTAGTTGATTGAATTGATTTCAGCCATCATCGACTCGCGCTAGCTTAGCCACTCCGGAGCTCTCAGACTAACAAATAACTGACAAACTGCACGAAATTTGTTCAAATCAACTCCAATGGCTAATTATACCCCTGAAGACTCAAAGATTAAGTTGACTAAGATTAAGATTATGTTGTCTATAAAAGTTGTAAAGCAATAAAACAAAAAACAAAAATGAATGAATTTTAGAAGAATCCTATAAAGTATTTCATAGCAGTTAAAAATTATTTTTCAAACAGATCATGTGACAAGCACCTTAGAGACGGTCCTTCCCTTTGCTTTGCCAAAACTACATCTGACGATGGATATTTAGAATTTCTTTAAACCTAAGCTTTCAAAAGCTTCAACAACAACCGAGCTTGAAGCCAGGATGGAACACGAACAGTGTCCATATCTATATATACGGCAGAAAACACAGACATGACTGAAAAACCAGTTTCTGCTCTTGCACTCCTCTTTAAAATAAACTGCTGTATTTTAAGCCAAAAGAACTGTTGTGTTAGATAGAACAATATGTCTATATGCTGCCATAGCATATTCATGGCGCATTAAGCCCGCAAACCCTTTAATGCCAGCAATATGAAGCAATTATCAGAGAATCCCAAAATTTGAAAAATAAGGTCCTAATGAAACCTTTTTTTCAAATTTGTAAAAAAAAAAGTCAAATGAATATGTGTAATAAGCGCTCAGATATCTATAACCCTTGCTAAATCCTGTTTGTTTTTCTCATGGAACCTGAGATGCATGTGTTGACTTTCATCCATTTTTTTTTTCCAAAAAGAAATGTTAAAATTTTGAATTAGTCTCAAAATCCTGAAATTTTAGGTGCATCAAATGTGATACATTTGGCAATATAGGGTTAATTTGTCCGTTTTACCCTGGAAAACCCCGTTTACAGACGTCGCACAACCACTTTTGTTTCAACCCAGCCATAAAACAAAGTTAATTAATCATATTTATTATTCAAAATGTCTGTGATTTTTAGCTTAGAATCATTAATTGATGTCTAATATTTCGGGGGGGGGGGGGGAGACGACTGTAAAAAATTATTCACTCGCATATTTTCAACTCTTAAATTATGTCACAATGAAAAAAATGGTGTCTGTAAAAAAGTCACAGATATCTACCTCATAACTATCGCTTAAATGTATTTTTTTTCTTACTGTCGCATTTTCTCCAATATGTTAGCTGATAATTGATCCAAACAAAGAAAAATTGAAGAAAAAAAAAATCTGCTCTTGTGTGCTCTCACCTCCAGTTAAGGTTTTGCTGTTTAAAAAAATTTTTTTTTTCAATATCCTCCTGTTCAAAATTTTTCTTCCCCCAGGAAATTGAGATTTTAAACTTTCCAATGATGTATCACACATGCATATAGGACAATTTTGAAATCTGGCCAAATTGGGAGTCTCAGAGCGGAACTTCAAGTCACCTGAGTGTTTTCCGCTTTACATAGAACATGCCAACATTTTGGACACACCTCATTCAATGCAATACAAATGACGGTCATCAGCATGTTTTGAAATCTAGCCTATCTACAGGTCTTCTCCTATGGATGATTTCACGTGCCCTCATATTGCAAAAATGCACTCGGAAAAGGTCGCACAGCATCTTTTTATTTTTTTGCCTTTTTTGTTTTTCCAAGATGCTGCTGCCCCTCAAAAGCCAGGAGGACTTGGACCAAGCTGTATTTTCTCTCAGCGCCAGCACGGTGACCAACGGTCTGCTCAGGATACTGCTGAAGACCCCTAAGAACAACCATGTGAGACCCCATCTGAGATTACATGACTTATTTCATATACAACTGCAACACGAGAAGTTACCCTCCTTTTAAAGCTGATATGCATTTAGAGTCAACAACTTGAGAACCACTGTTAGCTGAAATGAGCCACTCAGAGGAAATGCAACTTCCTGTGTCCATATCGTGACGTGTGGGTGACATTTACTCACTTCCTGTCCATTCCCCCACCTCCTCACGTTCATTATTTTCCTGCAGTACCTACAAGTGAACAGCAGGGACAAGCAAAGCGAGATGAGGTCGTCACGGTCGCTCGGGGATCTGAAAGGCTCGCTGCTGAAGGGTTCGGAGAGAGTGCGCAAACATTCCACAGGTGCTTATTGTTAACATGTCATGTTTTTCCTGGGAGCGTTCTGATTTATTTTGACGTCACATAACTTTCTGTTCCTAGGGTCCCTACACACAGGCCGTACATCGCCTCCCCCAGGAAGCGTCCCTGAGGAGCAGCAGCAGATTGCTCGCCAGGGCTCCTATACCAGCATTCACAGTGAAGGGGAGTTCATCCCTGAGATGCAAGACCCGAATGTAAGAGCACAGATCCAAAATACTCGTAGTCAAAGATTTTTAGACACTTTTAGAGCAGGGGTCTCAAACTCGAACTGTCTGCGGTCCGCTTGAAATAGATTCTGGTTGAGTGTGGTGCTCACACTCACACAAGTGCTCAGCAAAAAAAGTTTCCATGCAAGTATTAAAAAAATACACAAGTACAGTGATCCCTCATTTTTCGCGGTTAACGGGGACCAGAACCCACTGCGATAAGTAAAAAACCACGAAGTAGCCCCCCCCCCCCCCAATGTATTTATTTAGATTTAGCATTGGAAATATATATATAATATAATATATACATATTGAATACGTTTTTTCACTTTTTTCCTGAAAGTATAATTAAATAAAACCTTTATGTATATTTTTAATAAACGGTTTTTAAGCACTTCAAATGTAATAATTACAGTGCCTTGCAAAAGTATTCGGCCCCCTTGAACCTTGCAACCTTTCGCCACATTTCAGGCTTCAAACATAAAGATATAAAATTTTAATTTTTTGTCAAGAATCAACAACAAGTGGGACACAACCGTGAAGTGGAACAAAATTTATTGGATAATTTAAACTTTTTTAACAAATTAAAAACTAAAAAGTGGGGCGTGCAATATTATTCGGCCCCCTTGCATTAATACTTTGTAGCGCCACCTTTTGCTCCAATTACAGCTGCAAGTCGCTTAGGGTATGTTTCTATCAGTTTTGCACATCGAGAGACTGATATTCTTGCCCATTCTTCCTTGCAAAACAGCTCGAGCTCAGTGAGGTTGGATGGAGAGTGTTTGTGAACAGCAGTCTTCAGCTCTTTCCACAGATTCTCGATTGGATTCAGGTCTGGACTTTGACTTGGCCATTCTAACACCTGGATACGTTTATTTTTGAACCATTCCATTGTAGATTTGGCTATATGTTTTGGATCATTGTCCTGTTGGAAGATAAATCTCCATCCCAGTCGCAGGTCTTGTGCAGATACCAACAGGTTTTCTTCCAGAATGTTCCTGTATTTGGCTGCATCCATCTTCCCGTCAATTTTAACCATCTTCCCTGTCCCTGCTGAAGAAAAGCAGGCCCAAACCATGATGCTGCCACCACCATGTTTGACAGTGGGGATGGTGTGTTCAGGGTGATGAGCTGTGTTGCTTTTACGCCAAACATATCGTTTTGCATTGTGGCCAAAAAGTTCAATTTTGGTTTCATCTGACCAGAGCACCTTCTTCCACATGTTTGGTGTGTCTCCCAGGTGGCTTGTGGCAAACTTTAAACGAGACTTTTTATGGATATCTTTGAGAAATGGCTTTCTTCTTGCCACTCTTCCATAAAGGCCAGATTTGTGCAGTGTTCGACTGATTGTTGTCCTATGGACAGACTCTCCCACCTCAGCTGTAGATCTCTGCAGTTCATCCAAAGTGATCATGGGCCTCTTGGCTGCATCTCTGATCAGTTTTCTCCTTGTTTGAGAAGAAAGTTTGGAAGGACGGCCGGGTCTTGGTAGATATGCAGTGGTCTGATGCTCCTTCCATTTCAATATGATGGCTTGCACAGTGCTCCTTGAGATGTTTAAAGCTTGGGAAATCTTTTTGTATCCAAATCCGGCTTTAAAGTTCTCCACAACAGTATCTCGGACCTGCCTGGTGTGTTCCTTGGTTTTCATAATGCTCTCTGCACTTTAAACAGAACCCTGAGACTATCACAGAGCAGGTGCATTTATACGGAGACTTGATTACACACAGGTGGATTCTATTTATCATCATCGGTCATTTAGGACAACATTGGATCATTCAGAGATTCCTCACTGAACTTCTGGAGTGAGTTTGCTGCACTGAAAGTAAAGGGGCCGAATAATATTGCACGCCCCACTTTTCAGTTTTTTATTTGTTAAAAAAGTTTAAATTATCCAATAAATGTTGTTCCACTTCACGATTGTGTCCCACTTGTTGTTGATTCTTGACAAAAAAATTAAATTTCATATCTTTATGTTTGAAGCCTGAAATGTGGCGAAAGGTTGCAAGATTCAAGGGGGCCGAATACTTTTGCAAGGCACTGTACATGTTTTAAAAGTGTGACCGTCCCATCGAATTATTTTCAAACAAGAATAAAGCAGAAAAAGTGCTTGGCTTTATTAAATGCTTCATTGACTGAGTCCACTCAAATCTGCTCATTCTTTTAAGGCAGAAAACACGGACAAGGCTGAAAAAGCAGTTTGTGCTCTTGCACCCCTCTTTAAAATACACTGCTGTATTTTAAGACAAAAGAACGGTTGTGTTTGATAGAACAATATGTCTATATACTGCCATAGCAGATTCATGGCGCAATAAGCCCCCAAACTATTTTTCATTTGTCCGTTTTACCCTGGAAAGCCCTGTTTACAGACGTCGCGCAACCGCTTTTGTTTCAACCTAGCCATAAAAAGAAGGTAAGTAATTGTATTTGTTATTCGAAATGTCTGTCATTTTTAGCTTGGAATCAATAATTGATGTCTAATATTTAGTTTTAAAAAAAAACGACTTTAAAAAAATTATTCATTTGCATATTTTAAACTTTTAAACAAATTACGTCACAATGAAAAAATTTACGTCTGTAAAAAAGTCACGGATATCTACCTCATAACTATCGCTTAATTGGATATTTTTTTGTTACTGTCACATTTTTCCGATATGTTAGATGATAAATAATCGATCCAAACAAAGACAAATTGAAAAAAAAAAAACATTTAAAAGGGTAAATATATGAAAATGAAAATCTCGATTACGCCTTGATGTCTGCGATTTCTGCATCGCGACCCCTGATATATGTATTACCATGTACCCCCACAAAATCTCCCAAAAATCCAGCTGTGGCTATTAACAGCTGTGTCTTGACACTCGGTAATACATGCTACATGGAGTTTTTGGATCGAAAAGAGGTAAGTACCATATTTTTCGGACTATAAGTCGCAGTTCTTTTCATAGTTTGGCTGGGGGTGCGATTTATACTCTGGAGCGATTTATGTGTGAGATAATTAACAAATTATTATATCATTTCACATGGTATTTTGGTGTTTTGGATTGACACTGATGGTTTGGTAAACTTGTTAGCATGTTCTTTATGCTATAGTTATCTGACTAACTCTTAATAGTAGAGATGTCCCAATCGATCGGGATAGATTGGGTCCGATCACGTCATTTTCAAAGTATTGGAATCGGCAAAAAAATATCAGCCATGCCTTTTTGTAATATATATATATATGTGTATGTATTTTTAAATTAAATCGTTTTCTAAATATATTTAACGTTACAGACATAATATGTTACACTCGTCCAGAATCTTTAGTTTAGGCTTAAGGTACCGACAACAGCGGTAATTGATTTTTTAAAAATGTATCACGTTAAATATTTAATGCAATTAATACATGCGTTGCACGACCCACTCACGCGTTGGCGCGCTCAATCTGTAATGGCGCCATTTTACCCATATAGAGAGATAAAAGGCAGCATAAAATGAGTAGAGTGCATTTTGGCAGCCTTTGAGGCCTTCTTTTTATAGGCTAAAGCCTTACAATCCCTCTCCCTACGATAGAAATATCATTGGAAGCAATGTGGGGAAGCTTATGTTATTTCCCAACGCAGAGAAGATACATCCATTTGTAGGACTAGGCAAAGTCATGGGTCCACTTCCCATCATGCATTTGGGTTGAATGGCTGCAGTATCATTTACTGAAAGCTCAAAAAATACACTAGATGGCAATATTTAGTCACAATATACAAAGTCACAAGTCTTTCTATCCATGGATCCCTCTCACAGAAAGAATGTTAATCATGTAAATGCCATCTTGAGGATTTATTGTCATAATAAACAAATACAGTACTTATGTACTGTATGTTGAATGTATAAGTCCGAGTTGATGATTATCGGGAAAAATTATCGGGAATGATGGGAATTGTATCGGGAGCAAAAAGAAAAGCAATCGGATCGGGAAATATCAGGATCGGCAGATACTCAAACTAAAACGATCGGGATCGGATCGGGAGCAAAAAAACATGATCGGAACAACCCTACTTAATAGCTATGTTATGTTAACATACCGGCCACGTTCGCATTTCGTTGTTCATGCATCATGTAACATTATCAACTGTACACTTATTCAGCATGTTGTTCTCTATTGTATTTTTATTTTAAATTACTTTTCAAGATGATGATATCTATTCTATGTGTTGGATTTTATCGCGTAAATTTCCCCCAAAAATGCGACTTATACTCCAGTGCGACTTATATATATTTTTTCTTCTTCTTTGGCCATTTTATGGTTGGTGCGACTTATACTCAGGTGCGAGTTATAGTCCAAAAAATACAAAAAGTACTCAATATTATCTCGTTAAAATCATGGCGTCTTAATTTATGCTCTCAACTCCAGTTAGGGTTTTGCTGTTTAAAATTTTTTTTTTCTTTTTTCTTTTTTTTTTAATGCCCTCCTGTTCAAAATTTTTCTTCCCCCAGAAAACTGAGATTTTAAGCTTGCTAATGATATATCACACATGCATATAGGACAATTTTGAAATCTGAGCACTGAGGGCACGAAAAAAACTTGAGGGGCGCACAAACATTTACAGTCAAAAATATTTTCCCGTGGCTCGCGCACCAACCGTCATAAACTTCTTTAAATCACGCCCCTTTCAACATTTCGACAAAGTTGGCGTCAGAATTATGACACTATTGACACCTTCTCCTTCCCATGCCTTCAAAAAACAGTCTTGCACCTTGACCATCATGACTCACACTCAATTTTTGTTGTCACATTTCAGTTGTTGGATCCCTTCGGGAGTGCGGGCAATTCACTGTCGAGCAGCTGTCAATCCATCGACCAAGCGCTTGACAGGTGAGCGGTCGCCTTCCTGATGCTCTGGGCTCATTAGATGTGTTGAAAAGTCAGCGTGGAGCGAAGGGAATGGGGTCATGTTTGCTGTTACCATGGCGACTCTTTTATCTGAGTGCCCGGATTCCAGCGCCATTATCATTAGAGGAGAAAGACACAGGACATGAGAGTGGGGCACTAACGAGGGGAGTGAAAAGAGAAAAGGGAGGCTCGGAGAGCGAGCGAACAAGCAGGCGGCGAGCGGAAACGGCTTCTACCTGCACGAGGCTTATCTGCGCTCCAGGCCATGAGAACAATGGCAGGAAACCGGCGCATTGGAACTTTTCCCTGCGAGCGGGCATGCGTGCCCCCCTTATCCAGGGTCTCGTGGCCCCCGTGACGCCCCGCGGTCAGCAGAGACGTCACGCTTCTCTGACGGGTCAGCCGGAGGAGGGTAGAAGGCGAGAAGAGCCAGATTTAGTGGTGAAATATTACACAGGGTTGGCGCGGACCCAAACCCCAGCACATGCTCACATTCTCAAGTCAAAACAAAACCTTCTGGATATTTTAGAGCAGCTTATAACGTGTTAAGTAGGGGTGGGAATCTTGGGGCGCCTAACAATTCGACTACGGCTACGATTAGACAAAACAAGATTAAAACAAGCTATTTTCATCCTTCTGCTGTGAATTGGAATGAGTTTATCTCTCGTAGACGTCCAATCCATTTGAAGTGGGAGGGTGGCAGCGAATGAACATTGGACGTCTATGGCTATCAGTGCCAGCCAATGCCTGGCAATGAGTTCATTTTGGTGCATTACACGTCATTTCCAGTTGCTTTTCAGTCACTTCCTTTACCTTTTGGGGCATTTTGGGGTCACTTCCTGTTGATTTTGTGGCACGTACAGGTCACTACCACTTGATTTTGGGTTACTGAAAAGGAAGTGACTCAAATACTGTAATTTTCGCAATATAAGGCACACCTGACTACAAGCCACCACCCACCAAATTTGGCTCAAAAATGGCATTTGTTCATAGATGAGCCGCACTAGACTATAGACCCCAATCACCAACGTCACACAATCACTTGATCGCTGTATTGTGCCGCCATATTGTCCATCATTGTGTGTCCGTATTGTCATTGATCGTAGTTTCTAAAGGTGGATTCACTTAAAAAATTATGGAAGCCCCAGTGCCTTCGGACGCTGTAAACTTATTGGATGAGTTGCATAAAAGCCGTTATTTGGAAAAGCTTCGGTCGATCCAGTCGCCAGATCCATATTTGATGCCCAAACCGATGTTTCCTCCCGTCCGGTCCCATCCCGTGTGTCAGAGCTCGTCCTGAGACCACAAAATTTCCAATCATACTCCAGTTTATGTCACGATGAGGAGTCGGGTACCCAAAATCGGCACTGGCCCGAATATAAACCGACATTTGGTCAGCTGAGCGTCACCGTTGTCACGATTGTAAAATGAAACTTGATCGACAACGGGCCGGTGTGTGCCGAAAAATAGCTGCACTGCGTGAAATGTCCCCCCTGATTGGAGCGCCTATTTATAACGCTTTATTGACGTGAAAACATCAAATGTTTACATGGACACATTACAGTAATGGATTTACGACTGCAACATCAGTTTTAAATAATTAAATTACACAAAATATTAGTACTGTTTTTTAGTAACAAATCGTGGACTGGGCCACATAACCATCGTTGAACAGAAATGTATTCGTCTACAGGTTTTCACGACCATATCCCAGTGACAATCACACAGGTATGACATTTATTAGTTCAAGCAGAGTTAAATAATACATATTCACAGAAAAGAAAGTGGTTTCCGTGTGGGCGCTCCCATCAGGGAGACATTTCACTTAGGGTGGCTATTTTTTGGCACAACACCTGTTGTTGGGCTCACCTTCTTGCTGCGCGACCGTGGCGACGCACTTGGTAGTCTCCGTCTGATGATGTCTGCGATCATGTTGGCATCATATTGATGTTTTCGCCGCTGTCTAACTGACGGAGATAAACAAACTGTGCTGCTTTCGAGATTTGCCCTTTTAACAATGGGCACACAGCAACTACTAAAATCGTTTATCTTCTCTGTTACTGCAACCAACCGCGACTCATACCTTCACCATTTTGATTAATCAATGTTATCAGGAAGGTTTTTGGGTTTGTTTACGAGGCGGTGATTCCTTAGACAAGCAGAAAAACATGCAGTAATAGGAGGAATGTACGTAGCGGTAATATGTAAACACGACGAGTTGACGGACAATATGGCAGAACCAGTCGGGGGGCGGAGTTGTGACGTAACGTGATTGGGGTCTATAAGCCGCAGCTGCCCTCACTGTCCAAAATACAGTCAGTAATGGTTAATAAAGGTTAAGAGGGGGGAACTTAAGCACTTATAATTTCTTAGTTAAGGGATATGTGTACTACACAATCAGGGTCCAAAAAACATTCAGTAATGTTTAGGTGAAGAAAAAAAAAAACATGTGTATATATATATATATATATATATATATATATATATATATATATATATATATATATATATTTATAATACATAACATTAATTCAAATATACATTAGTGCATTAATAAATAGTTATTAATGTATACTTTTACTAGTAAGTGATTGTTATTTCAGAATGAGAAACATTGCTCTATGAGTGCTTGGGTGCTGCTAACCTAACATTAAGTAAGGTATTATTTCACGTGAACATACCTAATAAGTATTACTTAACCTTAATTAACCATTACTGAATGTTTTTTGGACCCTTAATGTAAAGTGTAGCACATGTGTCCCTAAACTAAGAAATTATAAATGCTTAAGTTCCCCCTTAACCTTTATTAACCATTACTGAATGATTTTTGGACCTTATTGTATTTTATATATATATATGTATTATATTTACCTTATTTTAAAGTGTAGCACATGCATCCCCTAACTAAGAAATTATTAATGCTAAATTAACAAACCCTAAACTCTAACCCCATATAGGCCTATATATATTTTTAATTTTACCAAACCACTCGTTACTGTCTGGTTATGCATTAACTAATGCATTAGCTAATTCATTAACTCATTTTAATTAATATATTAATAAATGTTAAATTATAGTAATTATTGTAATGTTACTTAAACATTAGTTATTGTCTAAAAATGCATTAACTAATGTCAATTAAGGGACCCTTATTGTAAAGTGTTACCGAAGCTTTGAATCATTGCTTCAAGAAGCTTAATTTGGCTATATTGAGCGAGACAGTCAATCTCTGCTGCCACCTGCTGTCAAAACTGTTGTTGTCCAGAATGCCTCCTAGCATGCACTGCAGTGCTACAGATGTAAATATCAATCATAATTCATGTTCTGTGCTAATTATTTCTTTAGCTACTGTTCCAGTTGTTTTATTAATTGCTACTAATTGTATTTGGTAACACTATTTGACAGTGGCGCCATAAGACTGTCATTAGACAATCATAATTATGACATGACACTGTCATGAGCATTAATGAATGCTTATAACAGATGTCATTTAATGTTACCCGGCAAATTATTTACTTTTGAATGGATGAAAAAGATCTAAGATGGACATAAATGGACTTAGTGACATAATTTGACGGATGACATTTAATGACATCTGCCATAACCGTTCAGCAATGCCCATAATAGTGTCATTTCATAATTATGACTGTCGTATGACAGCCTCATGACGCCGCTGTCAAATAAAGTGTAATCTATTAACCCAAATAAATCAACAAATAAGCCGCACTGCAATATAAGCCGCAGTACTCAAAATGAAGGAAAAAAGTAGCGGCTTACAGTCCGAAAATTAAAGTATGTCCCCAAATGAATAGGTGACTCAAAATTAACAGGAGGTAACCTTTAAATGCCCTAAAATCAACAGGAAGTGACCAGTAAATATCCGCAAAAGACGTGCTGTGAATCCTGTTTTCAGTGCTATGTCCAAACCAGCCAAAATGAATTGGATGTCTAGCGCCATCAATGACAGGCAGTGAGGTAACTTAGACACTATTCTAATGGAAGACTGATAGCAAGATGGCAACCTGTTTGTTATTTAAAAAAAAAAAAAAAAAAAAAACAGTGACACCTTTTTAAAATGACATATTGGTTATTGGTGGCAGCATATTGATCACCTTTTGGGCGAAAAAGTGCCGCGATATATCACCTTTTCGATATATTATCACACTCCTTGTGTTAAGTCACATACAGTACCTCCTTGAACATTCAAACAAGAACCAGCGCACTCCTTTTCCCTGCACAAGCCCTAAAAAGGGCCTTTTTCCGGATACTTTCAGAGCTTTATTCAATATTCTGATAGAGATGAAAATGAGATGAAAAATGGAGCTTGAATTCGACCTTGAAACCATATTTATAACCCACCATTATTCTATTCTTATATTCCTTCTGTTTGAATCAGTTTTATCCACATGCAACATGAGCTTACGCAGGTCTTCTTATCACATTTAATTCAGGACATCCACATCAGTTAAGACTTAAAGCTTTGTAGCGCCAACGCAAAAAGTTATTTTTTTGAAGAACTCCGCTCGACTCAGGAGCAACTGGAGCCAGACTGTGTTTGAAGATAAGGGCAGTCGCGGGGGAAAAATGCGTGTGGAATAGCAAATCATTTTTCTTTTCCGTCTGTACTTGTCGTTGCAGCCCGCCTTTCTCGCAGAACAACCGTGACAATAATTACCTGAACCTCAGCTACGAATACAAAGGTGAGTTTGCGCTGAAGTGGCATACTGTGCTCACACACAGATGGCACAGAGAGGCTAAGTCAGATTCTCAATAGGAATATACTGTAGGAATGAAAATCAATCGGATTTGCAGATATAAGAATAATAAAATGGAGAAATTGCATGAAAGCTCTTAAAACTTCAAGCAAGCTTAAATGTGTTTTTCACATGTTTTTTTTCTGGAATATACAATACATTCATATTCACCAAATCGTGATATAAATATTTAAAAAAAAAAAAAAATAGAAATTTAAAAAAATATGTATACACAGTGAGGAGCGGAAGTATTTGCACTCCTTGTGATTTTGCAAATTCACCCACTTACAAAATAGGTAGAGGTCTGCAATTTCAATCATAGATGCATTCCCACTTATAGAGATAGGAACCCTAAAAAAATAATAATGATCCGGAAATCACATTATATGATTTTTCAATAATTTATTTGTAATTTGCTGGGATTCATAAGTATTTGCACCCCTTACAATCAGCAATAATTATGACACTCAAAGAGTTGTCAGTCTACCTTAAAAAAAAAAAAGTCCACCTTTACTCCATGAGTAACCACCCATTTGAGCTCATTCTTGTCACATGTGCACCCCGCAATCAGTCCTAAACCGACTGCTACAATGGGTAAGACCAGAGATCTTTTGAAAGGCATCCGAGAAAAAATTGTTGAGCTCCACAAAGCTGGATAAGGCTATGGGACAATTGGAAAGCAGCTCGGTGAGAATAAATCAACAGTTGTAGCAATTGTTAGAAAATGAACAAAGATAAACATGACTGATAATATACCTCGGACTGGGGCTCCATGTAAAATTTCTCCTTGTGGGGCATCACTCATGATGAGAAAAGTGAGGGCTCAGCCTAGAACTACACGAAAGGTCAGTGACCTGAAGAGAGCTGGATGCACAGTTTCATATACTGTCAGTAGTACACTATGGTGCAATGGTTTAAAATCATGCATCGCTCAGAAGGTTCCCCATGTGAAGGCCCGTCTGAAGTCTGCCAGGGACAATCTGAATGATGCAGAGGGGTCATGGGAGAAAGTCATGTGGTCAGATGAGACCAAAGTAGAACTTTTTGGTGAAAACTTTACTCGTCAGGTATGGAGGAAAAAGAAGGATGAGTACGATCCTAAGAACACCATCCCCACTGTGAAATACGGGGGTGGAAACCTCATGCTTTGTGGCTGCTTTTCGGCAAAGAGGACGAGACGACTGTACTATATAAAGCGGAGGATGAATGATGGAATGCATCGTCAGATTTTGAGCCACAACCTCCTTCCCCCAGTCAGAGACCTTAATCGTGGCTGGATCTTCCAACATTACAATTATGCGTAAAAAGCAAGGTTCTGGAGTGGCCTTGCCGATCTCCAGACCTCAATCCATTAGAAAATCTTTGGATGGAGCTGAAACTTTGTTTCTCAACGACAGCCCTGAAACCTTACAGATCTAGGGAAGATTTGTATGGAAGAATGTGCCAAAATCCGTATTTCCATATGTGAAAACCTGGTGAAGAACCACAGAAAGCTTCTGACCTCTCTGATCTCAAACAAAGGCTTCTGCACTAAATATTCGCACTGACTTTCTCAGGGGTACAAATACTTATGAACCCCAGTAAATTACAAATAAATGATTGAAAAATCATACAGTGTGAGTTCCAGATTTTTTGTTAGATTATGTCTCTATAAGTGGAAATTCATCTATGATTGAAATTTCAGACCTCTACCTATTTTCTAAGTGGGTGAACTTGCAAAACATGTAGGCACTCTGCATTCCGTTACTTTAAATCTGTAAAAATTGTCAACATTCAGGGTTGGAAGAAGGACAGGCAGGCGAAGATTGCGACAATGCAGGGCCGTTGTGGCCCACTTTTATTTAACAAAATCAAAAAGGAAAACATTAACAAGCAAAACGAACCAAAACTTCTGTCTTAGGGGATCATTGACACGCCGTGGAATGCCTCTCAGGTGCTTGTTTGCTCCCATGACTCTTCTATTTTTATATGGGAAAGTGCCTTGACTGCAATTGCCTCATCAGGTGTTGCCTAAAGAGGTAATTGCCGGCCGGTGTTATGGTCGTCGCCCAGGGGTGTTGCCGTCCATTGTGCTGACCCCTGTGGCGAGTCCTGTGGGACTGGGATGCCACAAAATGTATTGCATTATTCCAGTGGAATTCTTTTTTTTTTTTTTTTATTCCTCCAACATCATACAAATAATGTATTCTCATCATTGCACAGCTTTCCCATTGGTGCCAGTAATTGTCAGCTTTTTCTTACGTGAAACAGACAACAAAAAGAACAAAATACACTGTCTTTTTCTTTGTTCAAAGTAGTCCGTAACACAGTATTTTCCACAGATCAGAGATTAGTTTGTCGTCTTTTTGCAGTTTTTAAACTGTCATTTTAGGCAATTTTAAACAGTTGGGGGTGGTAGTGCCAATTACTCGTGTTTTTTTCATTTATTTTAATTTTATTGCCTCAGACTACAATACTTTGGTGAACATGAATGTAAAAAAAAGTGATGCACTTCATTTTCTCCTATAATCTAAGGAGGTGCTACATTGTTATGAAAGTTCCTACAAAGAGGCTCACTATGGCACGTGTTTGCACACCCACACACACACACAAGTACAGATACACTCGCACTCTGCCTAATGTAAATCTGTGCCTGCCGAGCGCTCCAATGTTTGTTTATCATTCCCCGTGAGTCAATTTTTCCTCTCCATTGCGCCGCCAAACACAAAAAATAACTCTCCGTCGCCACGGGAGATGGCCGCAAACATGAGGGGGTGCGGAGGGGGGATAGGCTGCGTCATCTGACAGCTGCTTTCAATTGCCAATGGCTTTCGCCGCTCTTCTCTTTTGCACATCTACGTCAGTACTCATCCTCCACCTGCCTTGCGTTACGGGCCCTCTGGGCTCTGCGCTAAAGGCTAAGCTAGCAATACATGACCTCACTTTCCTCCGTGGGAACTCCACCGTCCTTGTTCCTGTTTCAGTCTGAGAAACACAACGCAATTCAATTCAATACAATTTAATTTTATTTGTATAGCCCTAAATCACAACAAGGTTGTCTCAAAGGGCTTTGCAGAGGCAATATGATACACAATCAGAAACAGCAAATGAAGCAACAAAGATGAATAAATAAAGTTCAAGTCCTGGGCATCCCCATCCTTAGACCCTCCAGGTCGGCAAGGAAAAACTCCAGAGTCTTTTGGAGAAAATGAAAAACCTTGGGGAGTACCGCAGTCAGGAGAGATCCACTCCCAGGACGGATAGACAGGAAGCACCAGGACTGCTAATGGGAATTAGCAGGCGAAGTTACAGTCCGTAAAGATGCAGTGGAGCAAAGGAACAAGAAGAGGTCCACCTAGCCAGATGAGACGGGGGTAGCAACGAAGACATCCATCCAGCCAGGGGTCCGGACAGTCAGGAGGTTGCAGCTGAAAAATAGCACCTCCCCAGAGGGGAGGGGGGAAAGCGGACACCGGGTGACTAGTGATGAAGAGACTAGACAATTAGATATTAACATTGGAAAATAGAAATAAAGTAAGACAAGTGGTAGGTAGAGTGAGAAAAAGGAGATAGAACTCAGTGGCTGTACCTCCCCCAGCATTATAGCTTCTAGTGCAGCTTAGACTAAACTGTGAGTCTACTCCGACTTCAAATAGCCTGACTATAAGCTTTGTCGAATAGGAACGTTTTTAATCTAATCTTAAATGTGCAGACTGTCTCGGCTTCTTTAATATTAACTGGAAGCTGATTCCATAAAACAACGGCTTGGTGGCTAAAGGCTGTAGCGCCGACAGTACTTTTAGAAACCCTGGGAACTACCAATAGACCTGCATTCTGAGAGCGGAGTGTTCTGTTGGGGCGGTATGGAACCAGAGCATCGGTGAGATAAGATGGCCCCATTAATGGTCTTAAATGTAAGAAGGAAGATTTTAAATTTAATTCTAAACTCGACTGGAAGCCAGTGAAGGGCCTGGAGCACAGGGGTGATGTGCTCTCTTCTACTGGTTCCTGTTAAAAGTCTTGCTGCTGCGTTTTGGACTAGCTGAAGACCTTTTAGAGAACTTTTAGGACAAGCTGCAAGTAGGGAGTTTCAGTAATCCAATCTCGAATTAATTAATTCGAATTAATTTTTCTGCATCGTTTTCAGATAAAATATTTCTAATTTTGGCTATAACGCACACTTGGGTCATGCACAAAAAACTTTAAAATTTGCATACCACCTCAAATGTTGACACAGTGTAATCAATTAACACAGTTTAGCTTGAAAATGTAAAGTACATGTCAAAGCCTGCATGTGTCTTACTTTTAGGTCGCCATGGGAAAGGTGGTACTTTTCCTCGCCAGTTCCAGTTGCCCAATCGGAGCAAAGACTATGGTGATCGTAAGTATAACAAATATCCAATTAGCCGTTCTCACCTACAGGAGATATCCTGCAGAAATACCACATGAGAGCCTCAACTAAAATACTGTCACTTACTGATGGTGTCAAAGGAGCTAATGTAAAGAGTGTTATGTCTGTGTGAAAGTGCGCACAGTTGGTGGCAGTATCTAACCTTTGTTAGATTAGATAAATAGGGCCTACTCACAGTATGGCCCGGCATTGCTCAGGCTTATGTAACGTGAATGCAATGCAACTGTATTGCAGATAAAACATACTTTCCTTAGAGATCCAGCTATTAATGTAGTAATTGTAAAAGGATACCGTAAAGGTGTTAGTGCGCAGTCGCTTTTCCATCACTGTGTTCAGTATTGTTGTGAGTTACGTGACGAAAAATGACACTTTTTTTATGTTTCACACTTTCTGCTCTTGTGCCTCTTATACCACATGACCCCAAGAGACAGTGCCTTTATTGAACAGAAAACACAAGAACATAACAACGGTAACCACGACGCTCAGTCATGGTTGCCACAACTACTCATTAACCATTGCGAGCGTAACACAGTCGCAGTAACAGTCGCAAAAGTATACAGTACAGTATATAGCAGGAGTGAGCCACATTTTTGGTGTGGAGTGCCACTTTCAAATTTTCTTGTCAATCAGTGTGCCACACCAAGATTAATCAAGCACATCCGATTTTTTATATCCGACAGCTGTGAAAGAAAAAAACATGGACATACATTGAATTTGTATAACTACCATTCTTCTTTATCAATTAACTAATAAATAAATGCAAATTGTAGAAAATATCAAAACTTGAAAATAAGTGCAACAGTAATAACAGCTGTATAGCAGCATCATCTTATGTAAACATATCACACACACACACCCCAGCTAGAAAAGGGGAACATGTGTGATTCTCAGTGCAGGTCTCTCACAGTACTGATCGGGCTGTTTTAACCTTCAAAGTCAGAACAGGCGACTCTTACAATTTGTCTTGTTCACGAGCAACTTAAACAGTGAATTATATGCACAATTTTAGATTTTATATTACAAATATAAAAGAAGCCTACCTTAATATGATCCCTGACCCTGTTTTCCATTAATTTTCATGTTTTGTCTCATAGTGGCGTTTTGACACTTGTTGTGTGACACTCAACGCTCGAGAGCAGGGGTGTCCAAACTTTTTGCAAAGGGGGCCAGATTTTATGTGGTGAAAATTTGGGGGGGGCCAACCTTGGCTGACGTCCTTTATGTCGGACAATAAATTAAACACATTTTAGCAATCCATTCTTTGTGTCACATTTGCTTAATTATTTTTTTGATTATTACTTTCAACAATCTCGCAACTAACCTTTGTGGCGTTCGCTACGGATCTTCCCTGTAATCTTGTCGTACATGTCAGCGTGTCTTGTTTGGTAATATCGCCTCACATTGAACTCTTCAAAAACAGCAACTGTCTTTTTGCAAATGAGGCAGACAGTTGTTGCGTATTTTAATGAAGAAACAGTCCAATTTCCACCTGTCCTTGAAGCGTCGGCCGTCGCAGTCAACGTTCTTTTTTTTTTTTTGGTGATTGTCGCCATTTTAGAAAATTGGGAGTAAAGGCCACACGGGGTAATGTTGCTTAGAGTGCTGCTGCCTTTTCGTGGGTAAATGAGGAGCAGCATTTAGTGTGTAAGATACTTCATATGCTGGTAGCAGTACTGCTGACCAATTTATTAAGTCTGTGTGTGGGCCAGACGTTAATTTTATGACAGATGCTGAGGGCCGGATGAAATTTGTCCAAGGGCTGCATTTGGCCCCCGGGCCGGACTTTGGACATGTCTGCTCTAGCGGCATAATGCACAAACAGAGCTAGCGGAAGTAACCTGCCAACCAGTTGTTACCGGCATCCCCAAGGAGCCACTGTCCCCTACAATATATCCGACTTACTAGTTAACCGTAGAAGAAGAAGAAGTGGGCGTCTGGCCGAGAAAACGAGAGGGAGCGAAGCAAGGTGTTGAGAGAGAGTTGCGCGGAAAGCGCCGTGAAAAGAGGCTGTGTCCCCCGCTGGTTTTTGTTTTGCTAATAAATGACAACGAGCTATGTTAATCGCCGATCCACTCCATACTACAGTGCGGAGTTGAAAGCACTGCAATTACCAAAAAGTGCAGATTGGTACACAGTGTTCTTCCGCCAGCTCTCTGATTGGTTGGCTTCGTGACATGTTAGTAGCATGTGCTGAATTGAGCGCGAAGAGAAAAAAAAACGAGCACAGGAATCAGAAATTGATGAAGTGGAGGTGTGATTAAAATCCATTATTGCTCGCATATAACGCCAAAGGCAGAGGGGATGAGAGGGGCGCTCCCGTAAAGCCCCTAAATGACAGGGTGCGCAACCGAAAATATCTTAGTTTCAGGTAAAAATGCGCTTTTTTTTTAAAAAAAAAATTGCCATACGCTCACGTGTCACTGGTTAACCCTTCGCGTGCCAGTGCTGACACGCGTGTCATAGGTTGCCGACCCCTGCTATACAGTATATGAATATCCAGCCACAATGAATCCCATAGTAATATTCTGGACAATTGTACAGCTTTTTTTTTTTCAAATCCAGCGTCACAACACATTTAAATTTGTACATGAAACCGTAAAGTTTGGAAGCCAACTGCGACCAACCACTCTCAAGAAATGTGTATTTTGTCCAAAAGATGGCGATGTCGCCTCCACAATCAGGGATTTTCTATGCAAATTTTGGGAATTTTGAATGAATTTTCCACACTAAACGGAGGCCTACAGAAATCAAACCCATTTAAGAACACTCTCAGAAACATAAAGTACAACTGTGTAAAATTTTGCAAAATCCGCCCAGCCATTTTGGAGTCTATAGGAAATGAAGTACACACACAAAGTTCTATTTACCTACATATGAATATAGATATGAATAGGCACCTACTGGAACTCTCACAGTATGAACGGGCCTAGCGTCTCACTGTGAAATGGGTTAAAAAGTAGATAAATCCCCAGTTCAACAGTGTAAAAGAGGCCTCTCAGCCTTAGCAGTGATTTACATTTCCCTCTATTAAACCTGGACATGTTTAAAAAAACACAACCGCCCTAGCTTCCCCTCAGACAGGAAGACAGGCAGCTAGGGAACCGGAGCGTCTCCGTTTGGCCAAGAGGCACCTGTAAAGCAAATACGTGCACAGGTTTATCCCCACATGTGTCAAAAACCGTCAATATGTCCAATGCTTCTTTTCTCGTAGGTCGCAGGACACTTCCGCGCAGCTTCATGCCGCAGGAAAACCTGTTCCAGCTGGTTCCCTCTAGCCGTACGCGCAGCTATAATGGCGACAGTGGAGTCGGCCTCCAGTACGGCGAGCTGAGAACGTTGGGACGCAACGCGGACAAAAGCTGCCAGCGCGGCACGGCCAAGTGTACGTTAGCTAATTATTTCTACCGTTAATGTGTTTGAAAATTAGCACATAGCTATACTAGTAGCTAGGGACTGGCTGATGGAGTGGGGTATTCAACACCAACGCGTTATTGTTTTTGTTCACGCAGCCCCGCGGGCGCCGGTCAACTGGCGACAGGGGAAGCTGTTGGGGCGGGGCGCGTTCGGTGAGGTTTACCTCTGCTACGACGCTGACACGGGCCGCGAACTGGCCGCCAAGCAGGTGCCCTTTGACCCTGACTGTCAGGACACCAGCAAGGTGAGCGATTTTAAAGCAAGTCATTAAAGGGATCCACAGATAGAAAGACTTGTAGTTCTTAAAGTATAAACTTTATTATGAGTTAAAATAATTTGATATTGAAACCCCTCTGGAAGTTTTGGTTTTTTTACAATTTGTAAAATGAGTTTAACTAGTAGGTCGCCATTGTTGTTGACGTAGCAGGGCGGTGACGTCACATGGTTACGCTGCCGGTTTTCCAGAATATGACTCTAGCGATATGTCATCTGTTCAACCCTTTCAATTTGAACCCGAAAAGAACATTGATGAGCATGACAGCACTGTGGATAGTTCACAAAACGAGCAGCAAACGCAAGATGAACAGGAAAGACGGGATGAGACGAGAGTAGAAACAAAACTATGTTCTGCTACACCGGCAAAACGTTCTACAAGAGGCAAATTTGACACCCAAAGTACAGTGGTACCTCTACATACTAAGTTAATTCGTTCCAGGACCTTGTTTGTAAGTCGAAATGGTCATGTGTCGAGCAGGATTTTCCCATAGGAATACATTATAATTCCATTGATCCGTTTCACAGCCCAAAAACTACAGATGTCCCGATCCGATATTTGGATCGGATCGGACGCCGATATGGGCAAAAAAATGCGCATCGGTATCGGATCTGCCAACACGGAAAAATTCCGATCCAGACTTCCGATCAGTTTTTCTTTTTTAAAGTCCGGTCCGGGTTTTCCAGCGCATCGATTTACATAATCCATTCCAGTTTTTGCTTCGGTTTCCCTAAAATCCGATCCGCATTTTACGGCACACCTTCAACACACTACATTTACATTACCGTCTCCCAATTTACCGAGAGACTTTATCGGTAAAAATGTCAGCTTGAATGTAGTTTAAAGCTGCTGATACAGAATGGGGACTTGAGTATTTTATTTACTGTTTTAAAATGTTAACTTGATACTGAAATAGTCGTTTATTTAAACCTGAGAGGCTTTTTATACAATTTTTGTAACTAATGCACAAAACATTAAAAGCATCTAATAGCTTGGGGGGTTTGTGGGATTTTCCACTGAGGTTGTTTGTGTGTTTTGCTTTTTAAGACAGTTTACAATATTATTTGCACGTTTTACTGACTGACTATGCCATTTCTATTTGTTATTTATAATGTTTTGTGTTTGTCACTGAATAAACAGGTCAGTTTCTTGTTACCAACCGTTGTGTGTTATTCAAACTCACCTAATTCAGCTGGCTAGTTGTTATCAAGAGTACTAAAACCTTTTTCAACATGAGTCTGACAACTAAGTAAGGAGGCTAAATAACTTTAAACTTTAACACATGCTCAGATAGGCCGGTATCGGTATCGGCCAGTATCGGTATCGGATCGGAAGTGCAAAACAATATCAGTATCGGATCGGAAGTGCAGAAACCTGGATCGGGACATCCCTACCAAAAACCTGCACTAAATCCTTAATAAATACTGCTTGTACTATTAAAAATGGCAATTACACATAGCAAAACAAATAAATTAGAAATAAAAATCGGAATAATAATATAATAAAAATAATAATAATAATTCCTGTAATAATGTAACGAATCGGGTTCTAATGTGGCGGACGTTTTTTGCTGTACCTGAACGCACCACGTGGCTGATGTGTCAGAAAGAGGAAGCGGTGGAGGTTAAAGTTTCACTTTCACTTTCAATGTTTTCTTGAGAACACCGTCAACTTTTGTGTTGGATAAGTTGTGAAATAAATGATAAAAACCTGACGAAGCTGGCGATTTCTTTGGCGATGTCACCACAATAATAATTGTCACTTAACTTATAAAGTCTGGCGAATGATGGTCAGAGGAGGACCGTGGAGATGTATTGTTGAGCCAGTTGACGGATACGCACCCCACGCTCATATTTCTGTATAACTTACATCTTTATTTTGAAGGTAAGTGTCAGCTTTTTGCTTGTTTCACCACCTGTACCAATCTTTTTTGAAAGCTGAGTTGATTTCTCACACAAGAAAATCCGCTGTGCGTTCGTCTGCTGTGCTGTCATGTCGTTTTATTTCGAGCATGTCGTCGGATGTAAAACAAATGGCGAGTCAAATTTTACATCGGATGTCGAAAAGATCGTGTGTCGAAGTTCCAGTTGTTTCATTAATTGCTAGTTATGGTATTTGGTTACGCATTATTTGACAGTAGTGCCAAAAGACTGCCATTAGACAATCATAATTATGACATGACACTGTCATGAGAATTAATGAATGCTTATAACATATGTCATTTAGTGTTATCCCACAAATTATCTCACTTTTGAATGGATGTAAAAGACCGGCCTGGACATAAACGTGAGTGTTAGTGACATAGTGTTAGTTAGTGACATAATTTGCCAGATGACACTTAATGACATCTGTCATAAGCAATCAGTAATGCCCATGATAGTGTCATTTCATAATTATGACAGTCTTATCCCTTACCCTATTAACCCAAATAAATCAACAAATAATCCGCACTGGACTATAGACCCGACTCACCTACGTCACAAAATGACGTGTCGCTGTATCCGGCCGCCATATTGTCCGTCATTTTTTAGCCCTATTCTCAATGGTTTCAATTAGTCGTGCAATTTATAGAGCAATTCATGGAAGCCCCGGTGTTATCTGACGCTGTAAACTCATTGGATGCGTTGCATAAAAGGCGTTATGTGGAAAAGCTTCCGTTTATCCATTCGTCAGATCCATATTTGATCCCTAAATCGATGTTTTTCAACCCGCTGTCTTCGCCGTCTTTGCCTGACATCTGCTACCCTGATATTTACAACTATCTTGTCCACACAAAATCAGCCTATTCTCACGAAAGTTTGAAAAACTTTGAGAGCTTGGACGCTTATGAATACTTAGTTACTGGTTGGGTGAAACAGGTCCTCGTCCACGAAAATTCGGCAGGAATCTATCTTGTGCTCGGGAAGGTGAGTTACGAAATTTTCAATTCAAAATCTTTTGTTCTTGCTAACATCCACTGTCAAGTCTAATGTATTTCATGTCATTTGTCAATGGAGCTAGGGCTTTTAATGTTTATATGGTTTAGCGATAGCACTCTCGCTACATACATATATAATATGTAATAAATATGAAGTGCGATAGCACTACTCCAGATTGTCCCTAGTTGAATGTATTTTTTGGCTTTTGACCTCAATAGTGAAATTGTAAATTAATTGTATGACAACTGTCTTATTATCCCCTTATAATTATATATTTTCAGCTAGTTCATTCACAACGTCTGAGTGTATGTTGTCGGCGATTAGCCTAGCAATGATCTTAATTGTGGTTGTCAGCCCAAAACCCTCTAAATATATATTAAATGCATCTTACCAGATATAAAATGACTACTACATAATCTGTGGTAGTCGTTTGGAGCCCAGTTTTCTCGTCGAATTGCAGCAGTCCATCTCGCTCTCCTCTCCGGGTCTCTCGGAATACGGTAAAACTTCAAGTCTCTCCGTCTATCTTCTCTGTTTTTGCAACCGACCGCCACACACAACTTCACCATTTTGATTATTAATGTTAACGAGCAGAAAAACACGCCATAATAGGAGGAATTTACGAAGCGCTAATGCATTAACATGACGAGTAGACGGACAACATGGCGCGGGGGCCATCTTGTGAGTGAGTAGGGTCTATAAGCAGCAGGGTTCAAAGTGAAGGAAAAAAGTAGCGGCTTATAGTCCGAAAATTACGGTAATATCCAATAAGGGTGTTTTAAATATGCTACGTGACTAATGTGGTCTAATGTGTTGTCTAATCTATGTCATCACCCCGTGAGTCCATTGCGCAGTTAAAACATTGTGCCCTCCGTAGGTCAAAACATGTACTATATATTATTGATTCTTTTAAATCAATGGCAATATGTTATGTGTTTGTAATAACATGTTTTAGTAAACAACAACAATTGTGGCTTTTTAGAGCCTACAAGTCTTTAAGTCCGATGTTCCTTTTAATAAGCCACACTGAACGCCACATTTTTTATTATTTTTTGTGCAGGAGGTGAACGCTCTGGAATGCGAGATCCAGCTGCTGAAAAACCTGCGTCACGAGAGGATCGTGCAGTACTACGGTTGCCTGCGGGACATGGAGCAGAGGAAGCTGACCATCTTTGTGGAGTTCATGCCCGGGGTGCGTAGATAAAAAAACAAAAAAAAGACTACGTAATTGCAGCGGTAAAATGTCATTTACGTCCACGTCTGCCCAAGACGCTCGCGGAAATGTCAGCGGCCCTCCTCAAACGTGCTTTGTGTCTGCCCAAATGCTCGCTTTATGGGATTATTTTCCCCAAAGACAGAGGAATAGTATCCCTCTGTCTGTTTTTAATATTTATTGAGGCACCGTTTTTATCGCCTGTCTCGACATTTACGCTGCAGTGTTCTGCCAGACGAGGCGATAACACCCCCACTGTTCCTTTAGGTGCGATATTTTAACAGCTAAGATTTTGAAAGTGGCAGCAAGGGTGTCTTGTGTTTAGCGCGTGCGCCACACAATTCTGAGGTTCTGGGTTTGAATCTAGGCTCAGGCTTTGGTGTGAATGCTAGTGTTAATCCTTGTCTATCTTTTTATGCCCTGCAATTGATTGACCAAGCCAGGGATGGACTATAAGGATAGCCTCAGAGACAAGCGCTATAGAAAATAAATGGATGGAAGATGTGAAAAGTGGTTGAGGGTGCATCAATTATGCACTTTTTTATGTGATAGTTATCTCCACTAAAGAAAACTCTCCGTTGCACTTTTTCTTTATATGACTGGATTTTACAAAGTGATATGAAAGACATAGAGGAAAACAAATAAAGCATCAAAACAGTAAAGCTATAAAAATAATTTATCATATGAAACTTCTTTCTCTTTATTTTCTTAGTTTTATGTCTTCTTATATACATGACTTTATTGTTACGACTTAAATTTCTCGTATATCTACAACTTTGTGCTCAGTCCTCTTACGACAATTCTTTGAATTATTTAACAACATTACCTTCGTAATATTCCATCTCTTCTCTCAACCTTTTGACTTCATCATGTTACAATATTATCATTGTAATTTCACAGCTTTTTTTTATCATAAGTATTCTTGTATTATTACATCTAATAACAAATGTATTATTACAAACTAACTCATCTTTGGAGTGTTACAACTCTAGGCTTGTATCATTAGAACTTTATCCATAGACTCCACTATCAGTTGACAAGACCACTCCCACAGACATTTTGCCACGCCTTCCCGTAGGGGGCTGACCCAGGCAGAGCATTTGGCTTTCACTGTGATAAACTGAAACACACATTGCGTTCTAATGCTGGATTTAGGTGAAAATAGGACGAAGGTTTTACCGCAAGCAGGCAGGAGTGTCTCGAGTGATTTGGTCAAGGATTTAAGGTAATTATTATATTAAATAGCACCAAGCATGCACATGGAAACGTTGTGGGAAAAAAAAAAATCAATGGATAAAATTAGTGTAACTTTGGCGTGAAATATTCACGTAAAATGAATAACTGCCCGTTTTTTGCTTTTAACCAAGAATCTAGACTGTTTTACGTTCATATCGATAGAAATTGCACGATTTAAGCATTTTTTAAAGGATTTTCAACTTTCAACTCAGCTCTTTGTTTTGTGAAGGCTGCCATGTTGGATTTTGTTTCTCTAGTCTACACAATACGGAATTCAACCTAAATAATTTGTGATTCTGCGATTGGCTGGCAACCAGTTCAGGGTGTCCCCTGCCTACTGCCCGTAGTTGGCTGGGATAGGCTCCAGCACTTCCACGACCCTCGTGAGGAAAAAGCAGCATGGAAAATGAATGAATGAGTAATTTGTGATTGTATATAGAAAAATGCACATTTTGCTTTTGTTGGGTAAAATTAAGATGATTCTGCATGCTTTCCTTCAGTATTAAGTAGAAGTGGGAATCTTTGGGCACCTAACGATTCGATTACGATTCAGAGGCTACGATTCGATTCTAAATCGATTACTGATGAAGTTTATGCTTTATCATTGTAATACTGTAATACAGTAGCTACATCCATACACTGGTACACTACAACTTCTGCACTATTTATTATATTTAACTTAATACCTGTATTATAATGACTTTATCCTTTTAATTTAACGATTATATACCATGGCATTTTCTTCGGAAGTTAATTACAATAATTGCTAATATTATGACTAGATAATTTAACAACTTAAAACTTTTCCCCCATACTTTGTCGACTTAATTCTTGTACTAAAATTCTATAAATAACTATTTTAATAATGCAAATAATTTTTGCAGGATGTATTCAGATTTAACTCTCGCAACTTTAATTTTTTTCACAGTGCCCAATAACCCTTTGTAAAATCCATCTTTAATCCAAGAGAAATAGAAAATCATTTGATTGCCTTGATGGAGATAATCATGATTATAAATTTTAGCAAGTTACTCAGATACCAAATTGTGTAAAACCACCAGTTAGAACTTTTCAAGCACGTTCAAAGCTCATTTTCTAAAACATTGAACTCCCGAGCTCACGGATTTCTCCTCCTCCTCCTCTTGCCGTCCTTGTATGTGGTCAGGGTTCAATAAAAGACCAACTGAAAGCCTACGGGGCTTTGACGGAGAAGGTGACGAGGAGGTACAGTCGGCAGATCCTGCAAGGCGTCTCCTACCTGCACAGCAACATGATCGTCCATAGGGACATCAAAGGTAAAAAAAAAGACACATTTTACTAGATTTTCCGCTTGGAAAATTGGCTTCCGGAGCTCGTCCGCATCTAAAAAAAAAAATAAGTCCAACGCCGGACGTGAAATGATTTGGTTTAGCGGTTCAGAAGCGCTTTGAGTCACTTGACTTGAAATGTAGTGTCTAGCCTGGAAAAAGTAGATAGCGGGTGGCCTGTTTTGAGCGTGTGTGTGGCTCGGAATTTTCCACTTAGAAATGTAACATGAGAGTTGTTCTAAGTACTAGCAATGAAACAATCTCCAGAGGACATGGTTGATTGATTTAGCTATAACTTCATTTTCCCAACAGTTTACTCCTGTTGCATTACAGCTTTATGACTTGATGTACAGTGCCTTGCAAAAGTATTCGGCCCCCTTGAACCTTGCAACCTTTCGCCACATTTCAGGCTTCAAACATAAAGATATAAAATTTTAATTTTTTGTCAAGAATCAACAACAAGTGGAACACAATCGTGAAGTGGAACAACATTTATTGGATAATTTAAACTTTTTTAACAAATAAAAAACTGAAAAGTGGGGCGTGCAATATTATTCGGCCCCCTTGCGTTAATACTTTGTAGCGCCACCTTTTGCTCCAAGTACAGCTGCAAGTTGCTTGGGGTGTGTTTCTATCAGTTTTGCACATCGAGAGACTGACATTCTTGCCCATTCTTCCTTGCAAAACAGCTCGAGCTCAGTGAGGTTGGATGGAGAATGTTTGTGAACAGCAGTCTTCAGCTCTTTCCACAGATTCTCGATTGGATTCAGGTCTGGACTTTGACTTGGCCATTCTAACACCTGGATACGTTTATTTTTTAACCATTCCATTTTAGATTTGGCTTTATGTTTTGGATCATTGTCCTGTTGGAAGATAAATCTCCGTCCCAGTCTCAGGTCTTGTGCAGATACCAACAGGTTTTCTTCCAGAATGTTCCTGTATTTGGCTGCATCCATCTTCCCGTCAATTTTAACCATCTTCCCTGTCCCTGCTGAAGAAAAGCAGGCCCAAACCGTGATGCTGCCACCACCATGTTTGACAGTGGGGATGGTGTGTTCAGGGTGATGAGCTGTGTTGCTTTTACGCCAAACATATCGTTTTGCATTGTGGCCAAAAAGTTCAATTTTGGTTTCATCTGACTAGAGCACCTTCTTCCACATGTTTGGTGTGTCTCCCAGGTGGCTTGTGGCAAACTTTAAACGAGACTTTTTATGGATATCTTTGAGAAATGGCTTTCTTCTTGCCACTCTTCCATAAAGGCCAGATTTGTGCAGTGTACGACTGATTGTTGTCCTATGGACAGACTCTCCCACCTCAGCTGTAGATCTCTGCAGTTCATCCAGAGTGATCATGGGCCTCTTGGCTGCATCTCTGATCAGTTTTCTCCTTGTTTGAGAAGAAAGTTTGGGAGGACGGCCGGGTCTTGGTAGATTTGCAGTGGTCTGATGCTCCTTCCATTTCAATATGATGGCTTGCACAGTGCTCCTTGAGATGCTTAAAGCTTGGGAAATCTTTTTGTATCCAGATCCGGCTTTAAACTTCTCCACAACAGTATCTCGGACCTGCCTGGTGTGTTCCTTGGTTTTCATAATGCTCTCTGCACTTTAAACAGAACCCTGAGACTATCACAGAGCAGGTGCATTTATACGGAGACTTGATTACACACAGGTGGATTCTATTTATCATCATCGGTCATTTAGGACAACATTGGATCATTCAGAGATCCTCACTGAACTTCTGGAGTGAGTTTGCTGCACTGAAAGTAAAGGGGCCGAATAATATTGCACGACCCACTTTTCAGTTTTTTATTTGTTAAAAAAGTTTAAATTATCCAATAAATGTTGTTCCACTTCACGATTGTGTCCCACTTGTTGTTGATTCATGACAAAAAAATTAAATTTCATATCTTTATGTTTGAAGCCTGAAATGTGGCGAAAGGTTGCAAGATTCAAGGGGGCCAAATACTTTTGCAAGGCACTGTTACTGGCTTAGAAAAGGTTAGCATTGCAACTTACTTTGCTGTATCTTTAATAACTTCATATCCGTATACTTGTAACTTGCGTTCTTATGATTTTATTCTTATAACAGCTGTTTCATCTAGGGATGTCTCGATCCGATCACTTGATATAAAATCGGGCCAATTGCGCCATTTTTCAGAGGTTCAGAATCGGGTGAAAAGGATCGGGTTTTCAATCCCCAAAAAAAAATTTTTATTTTTTTATTTTTTTGCCTCGTGTTAGTAAAGCGCCACAACCTCCCTCCTGATAAGCAGTGTGGCCAAACTGTCCAATGCAGCTTGCGTTTGGTTCTTAAAGTTAACGATGATTGACAAGTTTGTGGCTTTGATCTTGCCAGAGAAGCTTGGTAGCTCTACAATCAAAGGCACGGATGTGTCGATCATCGTTAAATTTGCAGCACAGTCATAAGTGTGCTTTGGCAACTCATTATGTAAGTGAGAGTCTGTTTTCAACAGCATGAGCATCAAAGAGTGGGTGCACTCACTCAATGAAGCATTTAATGAGGACAAACATTTTTCTACGTTGTTCTTGTTTAAAAATAATTCACATTATGAAGGCCGCATGGTGGGACAGTAACATGTTTAGAAATTTTGTTTCAAAAAAAAAAAAAAAAAAATTTTCGTAATGGGATCAGGACTCTGTATCGGCAGATTCCCAAAATTTGGTGACTCGGGTGCAAAAATATGAGCTCAGGACATCCCTAGTTTCATCATTGTATGATAACTTAATTCATGTGATACTCTAAATTAGTTCCACATTGTTACACATGGATTAACTTTATTCTTGTAATTATTTTTTTTCCTGTTACATTTTAACGTTTTTATTCTCTTTTCGTTGTGTCTTTGAATTAATTTTAAAAAACAACAACTTTATTTTACAGTAATCAACTTTGCGCTTCAAACTTCGCGCCCTCAGTCCATTGTGGATTTTTTTCCAATTAAAAGAAAAAAAAAATTCAAATGAGCGGTCCCAAGCCAATCGCGTAGTCGTACTCTCCCTCCCCCCTTCCTCCCTCGCCCCCTCACCCTGCTCTTTGTTTATCAGGCATGCACTGGAGCTGCTTATTAAAGTTAACGATGATTGACAGATGTTTGGGTTTGATGTTGCCAGAGACACAAACTTCAAAGCGCCGCATGCGTCAATCATCGTTTAACTTGTTAAACAGTTGCTGTGGCAGCTCACTGTGTGTAAGTGAGCAGCTTGAGCGGATTTAAGTGGACTCACTCAATGAAGCGTTTAATAAAGTCAAGCATTTTTCTAGTACTTTTTTCTTGTTTAAAAAGAATTAGGTGGGACAGTACAGTAACATGTTAAAAACTTAACTCACATAACTCATAATCATTCCATGTGAAGTGTTTAAAACCATTTGTCAAAATATATACAGTATATATATATATATATGTATATATATATATATATATATATAATGTGTGTGTGTATATATTAGGGGTGTCAAACGATTAAAATTTTTAATCGAGTTAATTACAGCTTAAAAATTAATTAATCGTAATTAATCGCAATTCAAACCATCTATAAAATATGCCATATTTTTCTGTAAATTATTGTTGGAATGGAAAGATAAGACACAAGATGGATATATACATTCAACATACAGTACATAAGTACTGTATTTCTTTATTATAACAGTAAATCAACAAGATGGCATTACCATTATTAACATTCTGTTAAAGCGATCCATGGATAGAAAGACTTGTAGTTCTTAAAAGATCAATTTTAGTACAAGTTATAGAAATTTTATATTAAAACCCCTCTTCATGATTTCGTTTGAATAAAATTTGTAAAATTTTCAATCAGAAAATAAACTAGGCGCTCGCCATTGTTGATGTCAATAATTACTTAGCTAAAGCCTATTAAATCAGTCGCCACCAAGCGCCAGCAGAGGGCGGCAAAACTCCGAAAAACACAACAAGTACACCTTTCACTGTGCTGTCATTTTAATCTGTTTGAGCGGGGCATGTGCGTTAATTGCGTCAAATATTTTAATGGGATTAATTTAAAAAAATTAATTACCGCTCGTTAACGCGATAATTTTGACAGCCCTAATCTATATATATATATGTATATATATATATATATATATTTTTTTTTTTACTTATTTAATATACTGTATACTTTTTTTTTATTATTATACTTTGGGGTGGAAATAATGAAAAAACATGTGTTATAAGTATCTCTTTCCAATGCTAAATCTGAATATATGCAATGAATCTGAATAAATGCAGTGAACACCAAAAAAAAAAAGTTTTTTATGTGTGTTCAATTTTTTTGTGGGTTAGGTCCACATTTCCCGCGAAAAACGAGGGATCACTCTATTTGATTTTATTTTCTTTGTTATAACTTTGATTTTGAAGTTTGACTTTATTATCACAATTTTCCAATTTTAATCTCATAACATTTAAATGCTATTTCTGCACATTCTGAATTTTATTATCCTAGTTCTACAACATTATTCTGGTCGCACAACCTCTTTATTTTCTTATTATTAGAACTAATTTGCATGACTTCCGTTATTTTAAAGTTCTAGTCTTATCAAGTTACAAAATGATAGTTATTAAGCATTTTTGTCCTCATACTAATGGACTACTAATCTCACAACTTGAATCCCATTATGTTATGAATGTATTCTTGTGATATTACAGTTTTATTCATGTAACATTAAGACAACTACTTCTTGTAGCACTGTAGTTGTGTGTGTTGTGTTACTACTTTACTTTCATAACATTGTAAGTACTACAACTTCATTACCGATGTTTTGCATCTTCATTCTTCTACATTTACAAATGTCCACCTCTTCTTTTGCAATTTAATACCCTCAATACATAAAAGTTTTATGAAAATGAACTTCTTGATGGATGTAAAATGTTATCACTGAGAATCTGTATTTCCTTTTCTTCGCTGTAGGTGCCAACATCCTGAGGGACTCCTCCGGTAACGTGAAGCTGGGAGACTTTGGGGCTAGCAAACGCATCCAGACCATCTGCATGTCCGGCACAGGCATCAAGTCAGTCACGGGCACTCCATACTGGATGAGCCCTGAAGTCATCAACGGCGAGGGTTACGGACGCAAGGCAGACGTCTGGTAAGATGTGGTCAGCAAGGCTGGCTCACAGTCAAGCAGTTACCAAAAGCTATGAACCATAATGCTTGGCGTATTTAATTTTTTTTTTTTTTATTTTATGTGAAAGGAGTATTAGAACACAATGATTTCATCGGTATGTTTTGTGGCTGGTAGTGAACAAATACTAATCAAGGCTTTGTGAAGGAACTAGAGCGCCCTCTGCTGTCTTCTGCTTCCTCTACATTTGCTACCACGTTCCAAAAGCATGTTTGTTCACCCAAAAGAGTCCTGTGACTGGCTAAGCTCACTCTTTATATTACAAGCATTACAGAAAATGGATGTATTGTGCTGTACTATAAGGTTGGATGTTATTTGTATTGTTACATAAGTGTATCAGTAGTTGTGCAAGAGTATATTTTTGTCCAGTAATCCCTCACTTATTGCTGTTAATGGGGACCAGGATTGACTGCGTAAAGTAGGGGTGCCCAATACGTCGATCACTATCGACCAATTGACCCCCCACCTGCAGTTAAGGTAGATTTCCTTGAAAAGTAGATCTTGGAGCAAAAAACGATGAGCACCCCTGGCGTAAATGGTAAAAACCGCACAGTAATGTCACTCCCCCATTTTTAACATACATTTGATTTTGTGTATATACAGTGAGGAGCAGAGGTATTTGCACCCCTAAGTTCACTCACTTAGAAAATAGGTAGAGGTCTGATATTTCTATCATAAATGATACCTGAGGATAGTACCACTTATAGACACAATCTGAAAAAAAATCTGGAACTCACATTGTATGATTTTTAAATAATTTATATGTAATTTACTGGGGTGCATAATAGGTACCTCGGTTTTGAGGTCACGGGGTTTGTCCTAACACAGAAGGGTGCCGCCCTGAGGGAGGGGGGGGAGCAAGCTGGAGACACCCATGTGATTTTTGTTGGCTATGTGTGAGCATGTAGGTGGAACTAAGTACACGTGTGTAAGCAAAGGCACATGTAAAAAACGGTCAAAATGACCCAGACACTTCAGTTATGCAACGCTGCGGCCATGGAAGATGTCCTCGAATGGAAAATTGTCCTCGAAGGTCTAGACGAAAGTCCAGACGCCAGGTGCTGAAGATGTCTCGGAAGGTCTAGTTACGCAATGATGCAGCCATGAAGCAAGGCAGTTGTCATCCCGACCCTCTTTACTCTTTGTAACACTTAAACATTATACTACAACCTAGTATAGCAAGCAATAATCATTTACTGGTTATATCAATAAGAGAAAAATATGGCAATATGTATTATTTATGGTATATATGAGCACAAGCAAATATTCAATCAATCAAGCAAATATTTAATCAATCAACCCTCGATAATTACCTCAACATTGTTTATTTCACACTTTTGTGCTTTCAACAATAGGAACATTAGCCTATACAAAGCTAATATTTGACGCTTTTAACACACATGCCCCGCTCAAACAGATTAAAATGACAGCACAGTGTCATATCCTCTTGTTACTTGTGTTTTTTTGGTGTTTGTCGCCCTCTGCTGGCGCTTGAGTGCGACTGATTTAATGGGTTTCAGCACCATGAGACTTGTGTAATTATTGACATCAACAATGGCAAGCTACTAGTTTATTTTTTGTTTGAAAATTTGACAAATTTTATTGAAACATTAACAGGGGTTTTAATATATTTTTTTTTTATAACTTGTACTAACATTTATCTTTTAAGAACTACAAGTCTTTCTATCCATGGATTGCTTTGACAGAATGTTAATATTGTTAATGCCATCTTGTTGATTTATTGTTATAATAAACAAATACAGTACTTATGTACAGTATGTTGAATGTATTTATCTGTCTTGTGTCTTATCTTTCCATTCCAACAATAATTTACAGAAAAATATGGCATATTTTATAGATGGTTTGAATTGCGATTAATTACGATTAATTAATTTTAAAGCTGTGATTAACTTGATTAAACATTTTAGACGTTTGACAGCCCTAGTATTTCATTTAATAATTTTAATTTTCACGACTTTTTGACTTGCGTTTTTGCCTTGTGGTCTTCAGGAGCGTAGCGTGCACTGTGGTCGAGATGCTCACCCAGAAGCCACCGTGGGCCGAGTACGAAGCCATGGCGGCCATCTTCAAGATCGCCACGCAGCCCACAAAACCGGCGCTGCCGGATGGCGTGTCCGATGCCTGCCGGGACTTCCTGCGCCAGGTCTTCGTGGAAGAGAAGTGGCGGCCCACCGCCGACGTCCTTCTCGGACACCCGTTCGTCCAGAGCGGCTTCGGCCCCAAATGACTCGACTCCCAATGACACTTAGTGTGAAAAAGAGCAGCTGTGATTGGCTGCGGTTGGACTGAAAACGCTACTTATCCGCCTCCATTAGCAGGCAATATTTTTATACGGCAAAGCAAAAAAAAAAATCGGCCTGTTTTTCCTGTTTGTCATCAAGCCTTACAATAGGGTCGGCGGCTCGGAGATCCCGCCAAATGGCTGCATCGGAGCCAAGACTGGAGATACGGCACGTATCATTTTTCATGCAGTGCGTTTTCCACGTTAAATCAGGTCATTGATGATGAAGCTCCTCAACACACTTCAACAAAGTACCTTGATAAATCCGCAAACAGAAGAACATTTTTCCAAAGGTGCCTTTTACTCAGAACCGATTGCTTTCAATACAACAGGGCTTTACTCTGCATTCCTTCATCATGCGGGCGGGTTCACGCCGTTACATTTCCGATAGGAACTAGAGGTGCAAATTATCTACGATAATGTCTAATATTGGTTTGAACATACCAGAGAGATCACCTTGAGGATTGTACATTGCACTTTTTGATATGACGCCACCTTTTTTACTCAACACGCCAGATAATCAGTAGTTATTTTTCTACCTTTTTTTTTTTTTTTTATACATGTAAATTTCAAACAGTTTTCAAAGCAATACTGGCGACTCCTCTCATTAGGCACCCATCACATCCATTCCAGTCTACTGACAAGTAGCCAAAGACAATGTTGAAGCACATTCAAGTCTTGTCGTTGTTTATGTACAGCATGGCCTTCAACAGTGTTCTTTTGTTTTCATTGCAGCCTCGTTCTACATTTATGGCAGCTTCCAAATTCGATGCAATCCGAGTTCAATCACGCCATTGCCTTTACTTTGCTTCCCACACTGTATATGAAACAAAGCAAATAAGCCCCAAAAAAGGTAGGGGGTAGTTTGGCACTTTTGAAAAGGAACGATCAAATGTTTTTACTTCACGCTCGTCTGTGCCTTACCTGCTTGGAACAAATCCTGATAGAATTTTATATGGATATAAAATTAAAAAAACAAAAAACAAAAACTACATATATATATATATTCTGTAAATACATATTGTTCTGCACTTTTGTATGACATTTTGAATACATGAAGAGAAAACTGTGTTCCGCAGTCGATTGTAATGTGACTTAGACCAGGGTTTGGATGATTGTCTCTTTCCGAGGCTTTCGACCGGGACACGCTTCTGTTTTTGTCTGAATGACAAAGCCTATTAAAAAATGTATCAAGTCATTCATCTTTTGTACATTTAACTTAATAAATCAAAGGTCAAAGTCGGCTTTTTCTCTGTTTTACATTCCACAAACCCCCCAATATTGTTTTTTTTTTTTTGGGGGGGGGGGGGGGGGGGTGAAAAAGCGTTACTTCGAAATATTACTCAAGTAGTCATCCAAAAATGTACACAAGTACAAGAAAAAAAGAATTCGTTGAAAAGAATACTCAAGTAATGAGTAACATTGAGTAACTGCTTACAATGTCAGATTTTTTTTTTTTTTTTTTTTTTTTTGTAAATAATGGCATATTTTATACTCAGTACAACTTTATCCATATGAATTGTAATTCTTTTACTGTACTATAACCTATTACATGACCATATTAGGCCAACAAGATGACAAAAATCATGGAATTCAGATCAGAACAACGCTGGAAGCATCATCCGCCCAAAGAGGATGAGCGCCTTCTAGTGGAGAAAAAAATTCTGATGGTAATATTTCAATGCAGGTGAGACCAAATGCCACACTTTCTTGTGTCTATGTGTAAATAACTTGAGTTGCACTTCCAAATTCGTTGTCAAGGCAGTGACAAATGAGGGCTGCGTTTCAATCGCGGTTTAAATGTGCCCTCGCTCACTTAACCCTAGAGACACTCCCCCTTGAGAGAATCCCGCCGCCATCTAAAGGGCTGTTCCATTTCCCTAAACAGCGAAGTGAACTTGGTGAGATTGACCCTTAGAGGGCTTAGTGATTGAGTCAACAACGATGGTCACTCCGGAGTTCCCTATATCCCACAATGCATTGCAGTGGTGCACGGAAAATATGTCCATACGGTGGTGATAGTGAAGCTCAAACACTGTTCGCTGCTTTATATACAGTGCCCTCCATAATTATTGGCACCCCTGGTTAAGATGTGTTTTTTAGCTTCTAATAATTTTTTTTTTTTAATTCAAATAATATGGGACCTTAATGGAAAAAAAGAGAAAAATCCAACCTTCAATACAAGTGCATTTATTCAGTGGGGGAAAAAATCCCACATAAATAATTATTTGACATTAAATAATGTGTGTCACAATTACTGTATTAGCATCCCTGGTGTTAATACTTTGTACAACCTCCCAGTTGAAGCCTGGGACCGTGTGCTTTGGTCAGATGAGACCAAGATTGAGCTTTTTGGCAACAAACACTCTAAGTGGGTCTGGCGTGCCATGAAAGATGCGCATGCTGAAAAGCACCTCATACCCACTGTGAAGTATGGGGGTGGGTCAGTGATGCTGTGGGGCTGTTTCGCTTCCAAAGGCCCTGGGAACCTTGTTAGGGTGCATGGCATCATGAATGCTTTGAAATACCAAGACATTTTAAATCAAAATCTGTTGCCCTCTGCCCGAAAGCTGAAGACGGGTCGTCACTGGGTCTTTCAGCAAGACAATGTCTCTAATCATATGGCCAAATCTACACAGAAATGGTTCACCAGACACAAAATCAAGCTTCTCCCATGGCCATCTCAGTCCCCAGACCTTGTTTTGCTGGCAAAAGGGGGTTGTACAAAGTATTAACACCAGGGGTGCTAATAATTGTGACACACATTATTTGATGTCAAATAATTATTTCTTTATGTAGGATTTTTTCCCCACTGAATAAATGCACTTGTATTGAAGGTTGGACTTTTCTCTTTTTTTCCATTAAGGTCCCATATTATTTGAATCAAAAAAAATTATTAGAAGCTAAAAAACGCATCTTAGCCAGGGGTGCCAATAATTATGGAGGGCACCGCCCAAGAAGAAAATGAATTAAGCTGCCAGCACGGTGTTTGAATATTATACCAAACTGCCTTTCGAAACTAAAATTCATTAATTGTTGTTAAAAAGTAAAAATAAAATAATTAGACACTATGTGGCAGTTATGGTAGAACGTATGGAATCACAGGAGTGCAATAACAAAAAAAAAAAAAAAAACGAATAAATATAAAGAAAAATAAATGAATACATAAAAAGTAAAGTAACTTTTTTATTGACTCCCTTTTGTCATAAAAATGGAAAAAAAAACTGACATTGATTCATTGATGTTTCTAATTCGCTTTTCCATTTTGCTTTTAACGAAAGGAATGGTCTGTCAATCAAATATCGTTGGGAGGGACTGAAACTACACTTCAAATAGGTTAAATGTGTTTCAACAACAAATCTGTCGACAATTTATAAGGTATAGACAAAAAAACACATATATAATGAATTGCCCAAATCAAATTTGATACAAAACTAATAATTCTGATAATTCCCAGGTACTGACGTATTGCCATCATGCGCGGAATACGTCTTCCGTCTTAGTGACATGAGTCGCCATATAATTTGTGTGATTTGGAACAATTGTGCCACCAGGGGTTAGCCAGGCCTGGCCAAGGCTCCCCCCAATGAATTTGTTGGCCACCGCACTCGCCAGTATAATGTCAGATTGTTGTAGCTGCGGAACTCAAAATGTTGACTGGACTATTAACATTACACAATATAATAGTATACAATGTAACAATCAACCAAAGTATATCAGTAAGCGTGTCCTGAAGTCTTTCTGACAGTTTTCTGCTGGCCTGCTTATTACTACAAACATACACTCACTGGTCACTTTATTAGGTTCACCTGTCCAACAGCTCGTTAACACCTTTTTTCTAATCAGCCAATCACGTGGCGGCAACTCAGTGCATTTAGGCATGTAGACATGGTTTAAGACAATCTCCTGCAGTTCAAACCGAGCATCAGTATGGGGAAGAAAGGTGATTTGAGTGACTTTGAACGTGGCATGGTTGTTGGTGCCAGAAGGGCTGGTCTGAGTATTGCAGAAACTGCTGATCTACTGGGATTTTCACGCACAACCATCTCTAAGGTTTACAGAGAATGGTCCGAAAAATTAAAAATATCCAGTGAGCGGCAGTTCTGTGGGGGGAAATGCCTTGTTGATGCCAGAGGTCAGAGGAGAATCGCCAGACTGGTTCGAGCTGATAGAAAGGCAACAGTGACTCAAATAACCACCCGTTACAACCAAGGTAGGCAGAAGAGCATCTCTGAACGCACAGTACGTCGAACTTTGAGGCAGATGGGCTACAGCAGCAGAAGACCATGCCGGGTGCCACTCCTTTCAGCTAAGAACAGGAAACTGAGGCTACAATTTGCACAAGCTCATCGAAATTGGAAAAACGTTGCCTGGTCTGATGAGTCTTGATTTCTGCTGCGACATTCGGATGGTAGGGTCAGAATTTGGCGTCAACAACATGAAAGCATAGATCCATCCTGCCTAGTATCAACCGTTCAGGCGGGTGGTAGTGGTTTAATGGTGCCAATTGAGCATCGTTGGAACGCCACAGCCTACCTGAGTATTGTTGCTGACCATGTCCATCCCTTTATGACCACAATGTACCCAACTTCTGATGGCTACTTTCAGCAGGATAATGCGCCATGTCATAAAGCTGGAATCATATCAGACTGGTTTCTTGAACATGACAATGAGTTCACTGTACTCAAATGGCCTCCACAGTCACCAGATCTCAATCCAATAGAGCATCTTTTGGATGTGATGGAACGGGAGATTCGAACATGGATGTGCAGCCGACAAATCTGCACCAACTGTGAGATGCCATCTTGTCAATACGGACCAAACTCTCTGAGGAATGCTTCCAGCACCTTGTTGAATCTACGCCACGAAGAATTGAGGCAGTTCTGAAGGCAAAAGGGGGTCCAACCCGTTACTAGCATGGTGTACCTAATAAAGTGGCCGGTGAGTGCAGACTTCATAACCTATTGATATGACACGGGAAACAGAGCAGATTCTTTGGGGGCCTGTTTTCAAAAACTTCAAATTGAAATATTGTCAGAACCAAAGCTGCTACTGACCTAAAACCAAAACAGGCACCTACCTTAGCCATATGTGAGTCTTCATGAGCAGCGGCATCAAAAAATTCAAAGTCGTTCCCTTATAAAATATACAGTAAAGCGTTTCGGGTTCATCAACATGTTGTGCCCCCCCCGCCCCAAAAGTCAAACCCCGCCTATGTTTTTTCCATGATTTTCTTGCCTGTGAGTGAATGAGGGCAGGTGTGTTCCATTTACGTCTTTCGCTCCCCCTTCGCCCACTTTCCTTTCGCCCTCCAAGTGGCCCCTATGTGACGTCATAGCAAGTGCTTAGGGCAAGTGAGCAAGGGCAACTCAAACCGTGATTGGAACGCAGCCAAGACTATAGTGATCCCTCGCTACTTCGCGCTTCAAACTTCACGCCATTGCGGATTTTTTTTTCAATTAAAAAAAAAAAAAATACAGTGTTTTATTTTAAAATGTTTTAAAAAATCTTTGCTCCTCATCTCCACATGTGACTCGTGTAATCGGGCATTTTCGGGAAAACTGTTGGGGGAAAAAAAAATATCCAGAACTAAGTAGACATTTTGGTCATTTCTGGCTCAGTCTAAGAAAAGTGGAAGGAAAGTTTTTTTATTTATTCATTTATTCATTCATTTATTTTAAGCATTGCAAAAACAACCCCCCCCCCCGGAAAGAATTGAAACTTTAAAGCAGGGGTCCCCGAACTACGGCCCGCGGGCCGGACACAGCCCGCAGCCACATTTGGTCCGGCCCCCTGAACAACAACAACAACAACAAAAAATTGTTTAAAAAAAATTTTTTTTTTTTCAATAGTGTTATTTATTTCCAGGCTTTTTTTCTGTGAATAACCCAGAGAGGGTTATTTGGTTATTATCTATTTAATTAATAGTGTTATTATTATTTATTATTATATTCTATTGTATTATATTAGGGCTGTCAAACGATTAAAATTTTTAATCGAGTTAATTACAGCTTGAAAATTAATTAATTGCCATTCAAACCATCTATCAAATATGCCATATTTTTCTGTAAATTATTGTTGGAATGGAAAGATAAGACACAAGACAGATTTATACATTCAACATACGGTACATAAGTACTGTATTTGTTTATTATAACAATATATCAACAAGATGGCATTAACATTAACATACATAACATAACAACATAACATTCTCTTAAAGTGATCCATGAATTGAAGGACTTGTAGTTCTTAAAAGATAAATGTTAGTACAAGTTATAGAAATGTTATATTAAAACCCCTCTTAATGTTTTCGTTTTATCAAAATTTGTAAAATTTTCAATCAAAAAATAAACTAGTAGCTCGCCATTCTTGATGTCAATAATTACACCATGCTCACTCAAGGTACTAACCCATAAAATCAGTTGGACCCAAGAGCCAGCAGATGGCGCCAAACACCAAAAAAAAAGTAACATGCGGGCATTACACTGTACTGTCATCTTAATCTGTTTGAGCGGGGCATGTGCGTTAAGTGCGTCAAATATTTTAATGTGATTAATTTAAAAAATTCATTACCGCCCGTTAACACGATAATTTTGACAGCCCTAATTATATTATTTTTATTTTATTTACTTTTGTTCCGTGAAGAATCCAGAAAGGGTTATTTGATTGTGGCTTTCTGAAAAACAATACATTTTTCCATTTAGGCACTCCTGCAATCGTCCCACTTTTTCTGTTACAAACTGACCCCGGCCCCTCATCAGAGAAGGGAAGGGTTATGTGGCCCTCACAGGAAAAATTTTGGGGACCCCTGCTTTCAAGACAATAGTATTTTTTTTATTTTGATTAAAATCTTTAAAGACTGACATTAGATTTAGAGAAAATGGATTTTTTTTTTTAATCTAACAGAATTACTCTGCTCTCTGTTCAGTAACTATAAAAATAAAGAAATATACAGTAATTTTCTTATAATGATTAAACTTTCATTGCAATTTCCAGGGTTTACTGCCTGTTAAATCATTTAGGTGAAAAGCACTTAAAATTATGCAATGAAATGTAATCTATCATGTAGAACATTTTATGGCATCTCCTCCACAGCTTTGAAATTTACTGTGTTGTCATTGTCACCATCCACTGCAAAGAGAGCATTTCTGATTAATGATGATATCTGATTATGATCAGTTTGACAGTGTTTACTCACGTTATCGCAACAGTGGGGTTATAATCTAAGCATCGGATTCGGCATGCGAATTCTTGAGAAGCCATCGGTTCTTGTGCTGGCTGTGTCCAAAGCCCTCGTCGTAATTTCCTTTACTTTGGAATAGTTGTCGGTAGTGGAATATGCAGTAGAATTCCCCGTGTAAAGGTGCATAATTGATCATGCTACAAATTCAGCAGAAGTCATTGTGTGTCATTAAAAAAAAAAAAAAAAAAAGTCATTTTCAGTACAAAACATCCTCACAAGGATCACAGGGGTGCTGGATCATATCCCAGCTGGCATCAGGCTAAAGGCAGACTACACCTTGAACTGGTCATCAGACAGTCACATTCAGTGGGGCAAATAAGTATTTAGTCAACCACTAATTGTGCAAGTTAGAGAGGCCTGTAATTGTCAACATGGTTAAACCTCAACCACGAGAGACAGAATGTGTGTGTGTGTGGGGGGGGGGGGGGGGGGGGGGGAAATCTCATTGTTTGATTTTTAAAGAATTTATTTGCAAATCATGGTGGAAAATAAGTATTTGGTAAATACCAAAAGTTCATCTCAATACTCTGTTACGTACCCTTTGTTGGCAATAACGGAGCCCAAACATTTCTGGAACTCTTCACAAGCTTTTCACACACTGTTGCTGGTATTTTGACCCATTCCTCCATGCAGATATCCTCAAGAGCAGTGATGTTTTGGGGTTGTTGGGCAACACGGACTTTCAACTTCCTCCACAGATTTTCTATGGGGTTGAGATCTGGAGACTGGCTAGGCCACTCCAGGGCCTTGAAATGCTTCTTACGAAGCCACTCCTTTGTTGCCCTGGCTGTGTGTTTGGGATCATTGTAATGCTGAAAGACCCAGCCATTTCTCATCTTCAACGCCCTTGCTGATGGAAGGAGATTTTCACTCAAAATCTCTCGATACATGGCCCCATTCATTCTTTCCTTTACACAGAACGGTCGTCCTGGTCCTTATGCAGAAAAACAGCCCCAAAGCATGATGTTTCCACCCCCATGCTTCACAGTGGGTATGATGCAATTCAGTATTCTTTTTTCTCCAAACACGATAACCTGTGTTTCTACCAAAAAGTTCTTTTTTTGTTTCATGTGACCATAACGCATTCTCCCAGTCCTCTTCTGGATCATCCGATTGCTCTGTAGCGAACCGCAGACTGGCCTGGACGTGTACTTTCTTCAGCAGGGGGACACATCTGGCAGTGCAGGATTTGAGTCCCTGGCGGTGCATTGTGTTACTGATATTAGCCTTTGTTAATGTGGTCCCAGCTCTCTGTAGGTCATTCACTAGGTCCCTCCGTGTGGTTCTGGGATTTTTGCTCCCCGTTCTTGTTATCATTTTGACGCCACGGGGTGAGGAGGGAGTTTAAAGTCCGTGTTGCCCAACGACAGCCCCAAAACATCAATGCTCCAGAGGAGATCTGCATGGATAAATGGGCCAAAATACCAGCAACAGTGTGTCAAAACCTTGCGAAGAGTTACAGAAAACGTTTGGCCTCCGTTATTGCCAACAAAGGGTGCATAACAAAGTATTGAGACGAACTTTTGGTATTGACCAAATAATTATTTTCCACTATGATTTGCAAATAAATTCTTTAAAAATCAAACAATGTGATTTTCAGTTTTTTTTCTCCACATTCTGTCTCGCATGCTTGAGGTTTACACATGTTGACAATAACAGACCTCTCTAATATTTTCAAGTGGGAGAACTTGCACTATTAGTGGTTGACTAAATACTTATTTGGCCCACTGTACATGTTAACAATGGTATCATAATACCGTGGTACGTACCTCTACATACAGAATTTTCAGGTTATGACACGCCTCAACAGGAAATGATTGCCTCTTGCTACGAAAGAAATTTCAGGAAACGAAAGGCCAAAAATACGGTACTGGTACTGTACTCTGGTACTCGTAGCTCCCAGAGTTTAATGAACATAACATACTTATAGCTGCTCTGCCATTGACTATTGCCTAGTATTCCTGGCAGGATCCAATTGGCTAAGAGGGACCTTTACTGTATGTGTATGTGTGTATGCCAGCGTCTTCTTCATTCACCCCTCGTGTTCCAACAACTTGACAGGAGTGTATTTGCGGTACTTTTATTCTTGTTTTAAAAAATTTTTTTTTTTTAATTATGCACAACTCTGATTTTATGTCTATTATGCAATATTCGAATTGTAACGTATATTTGCTACATGTTTTGATGCATTTTTATGCATTATAAAAGATTTATGTCTGAATGTTGGGGGTGTTGTAATGGAATAGGGCATTTAAATGGAAAATGCGTCCCTACTTAGAGAATTTTAAAGTGAGAAACGGCTTCCAAAACCAATTAATTTCGTAAGTAGAGGTAACATTGTACAGGCATCCCTCTTGCAAAGTGCAGTGCTACAATGCCAAACAGTTATGGCTTTTAATATGCAAACTAAATTTGTATAAAATTAAATAAATGCAAAAACAAACCTGTTACTAGTAGAACTTTTATTTAGAAAAAAAAAAAAAAAAAAAAAAAACGACAGGAAAAAACACTAAGTTTTTCTCTTGTGTTAATAGTCGTTTTGACAATTAAAAAATACTCAGTGGCGCCTACAAGTTGACAACATATCAGATGCTATGGTAAATTTGCACTTTCCTAAGTCTTTATGATTGCTTTTGTCCTGTATTTGAGCACAATGCAGAGAGCACTCACTGGAGTGTGTTGTGTTCAGATGCAACTCCAAAAAGGAGGATAAATAAGTGTCCTGTTAGAGCAGGAGTCTCCAAACTATTACGCTGTGGGTGCAGGATTTCATTCCAACAAAACAAGATTACACATTTACACCAATCAGGTGTCTTACAATTGTAATCAGCTGACTGCAGTCAGGTGCTGCTTGTTTTAGCACAAACCTTATTGGTTAAACTGTCTGTGCACAATCTGTAGGAACAAAAACCACGACCCACAGCAGCTCTTCAGCGGTTCGGAGACCCCTCTGCTAGAGATTGTGCAGGACATAGAATGAGGCATTAAAATGGAGGAGTGTAATGTAAAATGCAAGACGTACGGTCACTTTACTGGAGCTGTTAATCACTAATTTGATATGTTTTGGTATATCATAGCATATGCTGGATTTTCTAGCCTACTGTTGCAACAAAAATTTGGATAAAATATGGTTGCCCAAAGATGTTGTGAATGAAACAAATTGGAAACAAATATGGGCGTTGAATTATGGGGCGCCGTTTGTAAAGCAGCACATGCTGAAAATTACAACATTTTCTCACATTTAGCGCCACAGTGTTTAAAATGGTGTGAAATTTTTAGAGTCACTTTTTTCTTTTTTTGCACATTTACAACATTATTTAGCAACTTAAATATTTATTTTTAAATAAGAAGTTTTGGGCCTCAATGTTTAAATCGAGAGCTAAATATTTAATTTGAATCTTAAATTTATATCCTATATGCTAAATGTTAAATTAGGAAACGGTCGGAACTATTTAGTTTAATATTAGGGCTGTCAAACGATTAAAATTTTTAAATGAGTTAATTACAGCTTAAAAATTAATTAATCGTAATTAATCGCAATTAATCGCAATTCAAACCATCTATAAAATATGCCATATTTTTCTGTGAATTATATATATATTCTGTAAAATAAATTGTTGGAATGGAAAGATAAGACACTAGATGGATATATACATTCAACATACGGTACATAAGGACTGTAGTAGGCATTTCACTCTACTGTCATTTAAATCTGTCTATGCTGTCCTCACTCCGAAGTGTCTACTTTTTCCAAAGCTAGACAGCTAGTGAACGACGCCTTAATAATCAGACTTCTACCTTTTTCATCTGATTTATTAATAAAATGGCCTCAAACCATTGTCCTCTTTAGACCGTCTTAAAACAACCCAAAAAAAGTACACAAGCATTGCATTAGCAACAACGTTAGCTTAGCACGCTATACAGGTTAGCTAAACATAAACAAAAAGCGTCTCATACAAAAAATATAACATTTCGCTTACTAACATAATATGTACATTCTTTACAACAACCATACTTATGGACAAATCTTGTCCAAGGATCATATAAGCACAACAGAGACGTCGTGCAGCCATATTGAACTGGCAAGAAATCAATAAACCATGTCGCAAAGCGGCCACAAGAGTTCGCTGTTAGACAGCACAAAACGCCTTGCTGTAAAGCTTACCAAAAGGCAGAATACTGTCGGAGCGGGACATGTGCGTTAATTGCATCAAATATTTTAACGTGATTAATTAAAAAAATTAATTACCGCGCGTTAACGCGTTAATTTTGACAGCCCTATTTAATATGCAAATTCACATGACTGGAGACCGGAGGTAACAAAATAAAAGCTGGTGGAGCAGCTCAGACTGTCTGTTTACGTTGCTTGAATATGAATAAAACCTACTCAACGGTGGCAGTCTGCTCTTAGACATGAGCCATTGTGATAATAACAATATATAAGTAAAATACATATTTAGGAGAAACTATTTAAAGAGTGTTTTGTGTGCTCCAGCTTTTATTTTGTTACTTTCGGTCTCCAGTCATGTTAATTTGCATATTAAACTAAATATTTAGTTCCAACTGTTTCCAGATTTAGTATTTAGGATATAGGACACTGGTGTCAAACTGATTCCATAAAGGGCCAAGTGGGTGCAGGTTTTCTTTCCAACCAATGAAGAGGACACCTTTTGACCAATCCGATCTCTCACATGCGTAATCAGGTAAACTTTGTCAGGTGCTGCTTGTTTCAACAGAAAATTAATTGGTTAAACTGTTTGCACGGTATCGGTTGGAACAAAATCCAGCACCCACTTGGCCCTTTGTGGAATTGGTTTGACACCTATGATATAGGATATAAATTTAAGATTTAAATTAAATATTTAGTTCAGAATTTAAACATTCAAGTCCAAAAACTTCTTATTTAAAAATTAATATTTAGGTTGCTAAATAATGTTGTAAATGTACAAAAAAAAAAAAAAAAAAAAAAAGGTGACTCTAAAAATTTTAACACTACGTTTTCAACACTGTGTGGCACTAAACGTGAGAAAATGTCGTAATTTTCAGCATGTGCTGCTTTACAAACGGCGCCCCATATTGAATACACCCAGACTGCGATTCATCATTAAAACAAACTCTTTCACGTTCGTTACAATTCCTGTATTTTGAACGTAAATAGGGTATGTTAAATATTGTCTACTAATTGCACTATGTACAACTTTATTATTAATGAAAAAAATATTGGATAAGATACATACCTATATTAAAACAACATGAGCATATGGCGAGTAACCTAACGTTCATATGATCTTGAACGCAACTCTGCTGATCAGTATCATGGCGTTGGCTTCTTGGCTCGTAGTCAAGTCATTTCGCTGTTGTTAATCCGGTCTCTTTTCAGTATTTATTGGCAATAGTGTAGAGTAAAACATTATTGAACTCTACGGCCATGATGAAAAGAGTAGTTTCAGGGGTTCCATTGCAGCATTTTCGAAATGGATAGTCATGGAAATCCGGACGGTTTGCACGGACAAAAACCATATCAACCTTTGGAACGAGGTAAGAGTCATTAACTTTTATGAAACGAGGACTAAAAAAAAAAGTTTATATACCAAGTTTACAATTCATTTTTTTGTGTGCTTTTGTGTTGTGATGCAGTTGAGATTTATCTGCCATGTTCCTTCCAATGAGCCAACAAAGGCAAACATCAAGTTACGAGTTTTGAATATTATCTGCCTGTGTTAAAATTGTATGTAGGCATGTGCCGATTACCGGTTTCAAGGTGTACCGTGGTATGAAAACGTCAAGGTTTCAAAACTGCGAAAATATTCTGTCATATTTTGGGGTGAAAGTGGGCCGGTGTTCTGACAAATTTTGCAGTTGCTCAAAAGGGAGTGATGAAGACAAACATTTTTCCAAATAGTTGGCTGCATGATGACGTTGGCAGTGGCGGACTTTGCAGTTTTGGGCCCTAAGGCGAACATATCCAGGGGCCCTCTTCATGGGTCAGGGGTTATAAAGGTGAGAAGGGTGTGGAGGAAATATGATCTGGTACACTAGGGCTATCCTAAAGCGACAAATTTTCTTCTGATTAGTCAGCCGACTAGTTTTACGATTAATCGACTAATCTAATAATTTTCTTTTTTTACTAATTTAGCAATGAAATTTTTGTTGACGCCTATTAATTCACAAAACTATTTTGGAACACTTAAATTCTTTATTAAAGTACAAATAATCATGAAAATAATTAATCACAAACAATGAGGTTAAATGCTGATAGCATTTACTAGTGCAAAAGAATGGAAAGTAAACAGATTCAGAACACTGACTTTGCCTTTCCAACATTATTCAAAACAATTCTTAAAAAAAATTCTAGCAATATTATAGTATACTACTATATATAATAGTAGTATAATAATTATAATAATTATTCATTGCAATCATATTTGTCATGAAGAGTGTCATTTGAAAGGTATTCTTAGTGTAGAATCTGTATTATGTAGTATTTACTCAACATATTATAATATTAATCCTGAAGTATGTGGGATTAACTCCAGAAATCATTATTTATATGACGAACATGATGTGCTTTTGCTGTTGACCAGCTGTCGAGTGTTATTGTATGACTGATTGGAACTGTACTACATTGTATCGCCACAGGGTGTGCTGTTGTGTATTTTATGTTTGGTGTGAAGAAGAAGAAGAAAGTTAAAAGAGGCATTAGAGGCTTGTTCTCAACTTCTCCCTCACTGCACTTTGGTTCTCAGGGAAAGCACGTTCGCTCATGTGTTCGAAATAAACGATAGCCGACGTGCAGAGTAGCAAGCGAGCTGTAAAAATAGCGTGCTTAGTTGTGTGAAAACCGCGGGAGAGCTAAGTGCAGCTAACGAACAGCTAAGCGGAGCTAAGCGATGCTAAACGGCGCTAAATGAAGCTAAGCGACTGATACTCAGTCCGTCGTCGTGGGACAGTCCATTGTAGTGCGTGTGTGGGGCGGAGAGATAATATAAATGCAGCATTCAAATGGCTTTCTTTTTTGTTTTGTTATTTGTTTGTTTGGTATGTTGACATAATTATACATGACGAATAATTGGGGGTGCTGCGGGCTCCGGTGGCCCAATCCGTTGCTCGTTGGGGCAAGGGCAGCTGGTTGGGGGCCCCCTACTGGTTGGGGGCCTAAGGCGATCGTCTACTTTGCCTGAATAGTAGGTCTGCCTATGGACGTTGGCAAACACTATTTTTTGGGTGACCAGTGCAGGATGTATCAAGCCTCTTGGCCATTGTCCGTTGCTCAAAAGGGACTGACGAAGACAAGCATTTTCCAAAATAGCTGGCTGCATGGATGACACTGACATCAAAAGATTTGAAACGGGATTTGAGAACAATCAAAGAAAGAAATTCTGCCACCACACTATCAAAAATGTCCAATTTACCCTCCACCCTTTCATCATTCAAGGTAATCAAATCACATGCAGTACCCATATTATTGTATAATTTAGAACGATTGCAAATCTTCCAGTTCAAACTTTTGTTCTGAAATGCTATGCATTGGTTTTGTGATTGGTTTCTGCTTGGTTCTAACATCTCACCTTAGAGTTTTCTTGCACTTTTTACAGCAGAAACAACTTTTGTGGAAAATGTATTTGTCTGTGCTCATTTTTTCCATGGGATAAACTGGCTTCAGACAGGCTGAACATGTCTCTTGATCACTCGGTTGGAACTGATGAGACAGTGAGACAAGGTAGGTGAAAACCAATGTTCTGTATTTGTCAATAAACAACAACAACAACACATTTTATTATATTATGAATCTCATTATCTGTCATAAAAAATGAAATTCTGTACACAACAGTCGTCAAAACTCGTAGGAAATCAAGTTGAAATGCATAGTGTTATAAAATTAAGGATTTGGGTTGACAGGCAAAAGAATCTCTGGGTATGTGGTGACCTGATGCAAAGCTGGACTGGTCACTATCACATCGGTCGATGTCATTCTGGTTTCAGGCTGAGTGGTAACAAAGGTGGACGTGGTCGACGAGTAAATCCTATTGCCGTGGGCGTCCAACCTCTCGTAGTTTCCTTTGACTGTCTTGGCGCCTAAGATTCGACTCCCGTCCATGTCCGTTTGCACCTCCAGTACACTGATTTCTCGTTGTGGGAAGTAGCCGGTGGGCTCTTTTCTGTTTACAGCAGGGCTGTTACATTGAACCATTTTGGTTGAGTAGAATTTCTCTGGGCTGTGCTGGCAAGATGGGCATATTGTGGCCTCTAGAGGCAGAGGCTGTGGTTTATCAGATTTTTTGGCAACTGACTGGATAGAGATAAAAGCGGGTGAACAAGGAAGACCTTCTCTGGGCTTTGGGGTTATTGCAACGCTTGCATTCTGGCCACATGGTGGCGCTGTGGTGCCTTCTTTCACCTGCAGGGATTCAGTTTTGCTTGATCCTATGCTTATCTTTTTGCTAATGTTACCTTGCGCACTTCCTAATGACTCTTCAAACAGGCATGACAGACTGGCAATATCAGACTCAGATTTTAAATTAGAGACAGAACACAGAGCCTTTTTTATGGCTTCCTCAATGTCAACAAGCCGGGCTAAAGTTTGTTCCTTAAGAGTCATAATTTCTTCACTGGCTCTTTCAAGATCTCCAAAAATATGCGCCATTGAGGATTTATTCCCTTTCGCTGATGATGGCGTCTTTGTTTCTTTGTTTTTCGCCTGCTTAGGTTTCTTTTTGTTGGGTGAGACAACCCAGTCAGGGACATCTTCAAATACTTTTCTCAGTGACCTCACGTCAACGTTACTGGTGTCCTGTTCGATCTCTTCGACCCGACCGAGGATGCCCCGCAGTTCCTCTTGCTTCCGCAAGTTGTCAAAAATCTCCATGGCTGCACCGATGTTGCCCCGTATGATCTCGTCCATGTGGACTGACAGACGCTGACGGCGTTCATCCTCGGTTTCCAGCTTTCCCCTCTTTGCCCTTAACTCAACTTTGCCTTCCTGCTTAATTTCTTGCTCATTGTTGTCATCTTTTTGTTTCCTTGGGCTACTACAAGAGCTACTAAGTAGTGGGGATTGTGGTTCTTCATCTACTTGTGTAGAAATGTCTGACATTTTGTTGTCAGGTTGAGATATTTTCACTCTTTTCGGCTTTATAGGTGGTCTCATTTTTGAAAGATCATTCGTGCCCCCTAATGTTTTGCATGTCTCATTGCAATCTGCTCCCTCAGTGGTCTTCTTTATGACCAGGATATCCTGTGAGACATTTTCCAGGGTTCTGTCTTGTAAGTCTAACTTTTGTTTATCTCTGTCAGACGTTTCCAATGTGGTCTGTGGTCCTTGGCTTTGTTCTGTTTTGCCATTTTCGTGAGGCTTTTGTAGTTCATTACTCAACTTTCTCTGACTCTCTAGATCATGTTCAGCTTCTTTATCAATTTTTATTTTGGATATATCTGTAGTTAGTTTGTCAGTATTTGTATCATTTGTATGTTTTTCTGCATTTGTTGAATGGTTATTCTGCTGTTTGACCTTCAAATGCTCAGGTTTTGGTGGGATGGCGGGCTTGGGTCCAATAGGCTTTCTATTTTTCTGTGTAACAGTACTTATTGGATTAACATTTGCACTTGTTTTCTCATCTGTGACATTACTTGGACTTGGTTGAGTTGGGAATGCCGTAGCACAAATTTCTTGATTGATTACTTTGCTACTTGGAAGTTCAGCTGTAGTTTTTGCCCTTTCGTTTGGAGGTTTTGAGGCCTGCCGGTATAACATGGCTGCTCTAAAATCTCCTCTTGTAACATTCATGTTTGATCTCCCTAAGGAGTCCAATGCTGATTTGAGATTGCCCTGAAAGACAGTTTCCTCTTCCTTTTGTTGTGTCTCTGGACCATCTGGAGAAACCACAGTAGCTTGGAAGTACTGTACTTGGACATCGTCTTTGCTATATATATTTATGGGGCTTGTCGCTGTGTGGATTTCCTTTGGAACAATTTGGTTATGGTACTTTATTTCATTTTGAGTATGTGGTGCAGAATTAGTACTCCAACCTTGTTCCTCAGGTGTTTTACTGTTTTGAGGTGATGTGTTCAGTTCCTTTTGTTTTAGTTGTGAATAGTTATCAGGTGCTGAGATATCTGGTGTCTCAGTGGAAGCGACTGATTTGGATTTCTGCTTTTCTTGTGATAACTGATGTAAAGATTGTGCTTCCATTGTAGCTTTTTGGAGGCTATTGATAGCAGTTTGAAGGTTAGATATTTCATTTTCATCTGTCACCTTGATGAAGTCAGGCTGGATAACTTCGTCTCCACACATTGTCTCAAATTGCTCTAACCTGAGGGGGTTTATTGATGCTTGAGATTGGCTACCACACTGGATAAGTTTATCTTCATTTCTTTCAGTAGAAACATCCTCATTCACTGGAGATGAGTGAATGTTCTCAAAGGTTACATTTTGAGACTTTGAGATCGTAGTTGAAACGGGAAAATCTTTATTGGCAATGTTATTGGATTGTGTTTGTCTTTGATTTTCAGAGAACATGTTTCTCAGTTTCTTTATATCCACTGGTACCCACTCTGGAGTACCCTCATCTGCGAAATCACCTCTTTGTTCAGGATCAATATCTCTGCATTGTCCCGTTGTTTGTTTAAGAGAAACTTCCTGCTCTTCACATGTTGACTTTGCCTGAAGAGTTTTCAGGTACTCCAGGTCCCCCTTTTCAATGCAACTTCTAAATAGTTTCACATTCCCTTTCATTGTCACTTCACAGTTGACTGATTCTTGACAGGGACTGTCTGGAAAGATTAAGGGTGATTTTCTTTCATCCGTCTCTGCAAAATACTCTTGAGGACAATATCGCCGCACGTCTTGCTCATCTGAGTACTTGTAGAGCGAATAAATGACGATGTCTGCAGATTTCTCATCAGCCTCCTGAATGATCACTCCTTTCCTTAGAGAGTTGTCTTGATTGAGAATATCCTCCACAAGTTGAACCACATTAACAGTGTTACATTCCATGTCCTGGGTGCCAGTGAACTGATGTTGGTGCACTGGCACATTGACTAATGTGCTCTTAATGCTTCCATTGCAAGCCTCCATTAGGTAAGTGACCTGAGGCTTTAGGTTTGCTCGTGGTAGCAGTTGGAGTATGAAGTTTTGAAAATTACCCTCAGAAACGTCATCATAATTTATCGTAGCTCCACTCTCTGATAATTTGTACTTGGCCTTCTTAGCTCTCATGGTCTCGTTCACCTCGATTATTGCGCCATCTGCACGAATGACATTAAATCGATCAAGAGAGGTCAGAGATTCCTTCAGCGTCTCCACCATTGTCTCAACTTGGTCCCTATTCTGTTGTTTGATTTTGTCAAACGGCATTGATTCAAACAAATGGGTTCTATTCTTGACCTTGGTGGTGAAATCACCTTCTGGTATTATTTTGGGCTTTTCCATATAAATGTTGGAATGTTCTATGTTTTCAGCTATGAATGGGTTGTTTTGCATGAGATATGCTCTAGTTTTTATACTTTCTGCATGTTGTTCTTCAACTTCCAGACCGGGTAGTTTTTCATTTTCCATCTCTGTGCTATGACCAGCATTGCATGACCCTTCTTTGGGTTGTGCTTTCAAATTGACATCGTTGGCTTTGACTTTGCGCTGTAAATTTTGGTCATTTTTCCCCCTCCCCTGTTCTTGGACCAAGCCAGTCAAAATACTAGGAGTTGAAACTTCAACCTTTTCTGAATTTGGCTGGGAGGTATCCACACTCTGACTCTCAAATATCCTTCTTGTTTCATGGACATTTATTCTCTTAACATCCTCCTCACACTCTCTGTTGGAATCCGGACAAGTTGCCGCTGTCTGGTCAAGATAAAGCTTCTCGCCTGGATCCTCGAAAACAGCTGATGTTTTACCGACACTGCCTTTATCAATTAATTCTTCAGTCATATGCATCCTGGGGGTGAAAGCTGATACTTCATCTCTCTGGGAACAGCTCTCAAATATCAGGCATCTGGAGCGGACCTCTCCCTCGTATCCAGTTTCATCAGCTGTCACCTCTGATTCTGAGCTCAAAACCTCTGCAAGTTCCTCATCTACAACCTCATCCAGCATCTTCAATTCCGGGTGCGTGTGCTTCAGGAGTCTTCTCAGTTCACATTTCTGCCTCTGGTGGTGTAGACTTTCTTTGGCTGTTGGTAATTGTGAGAGTTGTTGTGACTGTGTCTCAAGGTTATCTTCTGGTCTGAGCCGGTGGTGGTCTTCGTTCTTCAGTTGGCTGTTTTCAGCCATCTTGGAAGAACAAAGCAATGTAGTCATCATTTGGTACTAATTCTGTTGATGAGGTGCCATGCTTCAGTGCGTGCAAACATGTTTCAGTTAATGAGAAGCAACTATTACCTTCCAAGTACTACCTGGTTGATGGGCATTGTCAGTTTGTTAGCCAAAATCCAAAGAGATCAACAATTGAAGGCACTCCAAATGTGAACCAAACTGATGAAGCAAGTGTTTACTCTATAAACAACATGTCGCTATTTTGTCAGTACAGCGCAAATTCCATGCATGAATTCTGTTTTGGAAAATCATGTGTAACTGACCTTCATTAGTTTTACGTGTCTCCCAGGTTCAGAGGAGCTATCTTGTGCCTAGTGGGAAACGGAACATAGCTCAAGTGATATTTTTATAGAGTGATCAGCACTGAAATCTAATGCTCATAAAACTAAACAATTTTTTTGCCCGGGTCCTGAAACAACAGGCCGACAAAAATATCAAAATTGCAAAAGCACAATTCCTCAATGTAAAGTGTTTAAAAATAGTACTTAAAAAACTGGTATAAATACTGTTGATGGTCAGTATAGTCAGATTGTTACCGGTTTTAAAACTGTCCGTTTCTCTTCTTGCGTTGCCACTTTTGACAAGTAGAGTGCAGATAAAGCTTTGACTGAGACGCACGGTTTCTCACTTTCTTGGACAACGGAGTTTTCTCTGAAGTCTGGGACTGACCTGCATTTTTCATCTGTGGAAAAAAACATAACTTGTCATGTAGGATATAAAAATCATTCAGACATCAAAGCAATCACAGTGCCATCATGACATGACTTGTATTTTGCAACTGCTCTGGGAAGCTTTTCCGTAGCAACCGCTGTGCGTCAAAGTTAAAAATATACCATTTGTGACAGTAAGTGGAGTGAAGTGACTCCACTGACACACATATGGCCCAAGATAAAAAAACACAAGGCGCTAGTAGTGACTAAGCACCGAAGAGTGAAAACATTAATGGCCAAAAAACTATCATCCTAGATGATCATTTTAATTACTTAGAGGTGTCAAATCATTCAGCAGTTAACAGCAAACAATACAAATTAATCAACAGTAACCAGATCACTGTCTTCAGGTTTTGAGATAAACTTTTTGATCCACTACAAAGTGGTCCTCTATCTGAGATGCAATTCTTTTCCTATAACAGTGACCAAACCCGTTTTGTGCATAAGTTTGAATGCGTCGTAGTCTGTCTCTAACCAATGTTAATGCAGGAGTAATCATAATTTTAGTAAATATTAATTTTGTGAAAAATGACATAAATGTAAAATTGTCAATTTGGCGGTAACCGTCCTACGTGATGACGTACATCCATTCTGCTATGCAAACTATTTTATAATCTTATTTATCTTTGCAGCCTTGAAATATTTTAACTTTATGGACTTGAATATAAAACGACCACAGTTAGTATAATAAGTGAGCATGGATCCTGCCGCATGGTGACTTGATGTTCCACTCATGCCATTCCTAACCTCAAATGTCATGTGTTGGTGACATTGTAAACTAAGGACTCCCTGTAATCAGTCATGGGTTAGTCTAGATTTGCATTCATTTTATTATACTGAAAGGTGTCCCTCAAGGACATATTCAACTCCCATTCCATGGTATACTTTTGTGCTAAGAATCGTACATGGAACCCGATCACACGCATGCTTGAAAGATTGATAGATGATTCTGATTGCAATCATTAGAAAAACTAAACACATATCACGACTCACCACCAATGAACTGCTCCCTAAAATCAGTTGTGTATGCCCTTTAGTAATATCCCGTTGATTTCCCTGCTGCTCCTATGAGCTATCTGGCGCGAGTGACAGCTGACCATAGCTCAGACACCCTCGCAGTTATTCTGGGGCTAGCAGGCCAACTATTTCCGTCCCGTGCCAGAGTAGTCTGCCATGGTTACACCAGGTGGAGTCAATCACTGCTTCTTGCAAAGTCACATCGTTCCCCATTTATTTCATACCACCCACTACTTTGACCAACAGTTACACTTAGCTTTCTAGGGAACGTGAACCAGGCTAACTGTTGGGTTTTCTACCAAGTGTGAAGATAACGCTTTATTTGGACGGGCTATTTACAGAAAGCAGTTGATTAAATGCTAAAATGTATCATAAGAACAGTGCAAAGGTTTGATAGAAGTTGCATTTTATTTTTTGCCTTCTTTTTTTTTTTTAATGACTGTTGATCTGTGAAAATGTTTAAAGGGAACCTTGGACTTGTAGGCTCTAATAAGCCACAAGTGTTCTCTTTTACTAAAATGTGTTATAAGAAACACATATATTATTGCCATTGATTTAAAAATCTATTATATTTAGTATATGTTTTGACCTACGGAGGGCGCCATGTTTTACGTGCGCAATGCACGCTGGGGGTGATGATGCAGTTGGGCTGGATTGGGAGAATAGCTGTGCTAGCTAGCAAGTGAAGCTAGTATGACTGCATGATGTTGTCACATTCTGCTGCTGGTCAGATTGTTATGTTACAGAGCTGTGGGGTGAGTTCTTAACGTCGTACATGCATTCAATTCCAGCTCATCAGCAGTGTCTTTAAACCGATCCTAAGCGGCTTGCAAAGATATTGACTTGCTGCTATCGACAGTTTGTATATCCCTTTGTTACTAGTTGCATCATTGCCTTGTTTTTTTCGTTTGTCTGTTTCTCACTCACCACGGTTTTCCCTGTTTTTTTAAAATTAAAAAAAAATTTTTTTTAAATTGATCCCAATTTACTGTCATGGACCCTTTTTGCGGATCCCTTTTTGCGATAGTGTGTTTTTTTGTGTGTGTGTGCAATCTAGGGCTGCAGCTATCAATTATTTTAGTAGTCGATTAATCGATGAACTAGTTAGTTCGAATAATCGAGTAATCGGATAAGGAACATAAAAAATAAAAATACCTGAGTTGAGCCGCAAATGGTATAAAAAGAATAAATAAATGATCTATGTACAACAAAACAACAGTTGGCTAACTTACATAGCAGTAGTCTGCTAGCTGAAATGCTAACATTTTTTGCAACGATCTTAACAAAATTATCAGACATATTCCCACAAAAAATAGCTATATATACCTATGAACTAAATTACGAATGCATTAAAAAAATAGCTCAAACAAAAACTTATCTTATATTGGTCTTAACAGGGAGCAGATGGATTCAGCCATGTGAAATTAGGTAGACTTGAGGGCCATGTATCCACCCAAATCAATAAAACTAAATGCAAACGCTTTCAAAACAAACCATTACAATGCCACTTTAAATTAACGAACACTCGAAGCAGCGAAATTTTATTCGAATCTTTTTTTCTAATTGAATACTCGAGTAAATCGATTAATCGTTGCAGCACTAGTGCAACCCCTATGTTATTGTTGTCTGCTTGCTGTCTGAAATGAGCCGTGTTTTCTAATTCTGTGGTCAAAGCAGCCGCACTTTCTTTTCAGTTGCGTTTCCTTTGCAGGTTTTACCGCACAGACAGAACGCATGTGGGTTGCGATTGCTTTATAAGGAAAATCATGACTCCAATGTCTTGTGGAAGTATAGTCCTGTGGTCTCCGTGCTCGTCTGTTGTAAGAGAAATGCGGGTTTGAATCTCGCTGCAGACCTTCATTTAATTGCTTTTGCTGCTTGTTTTTTGAAATATCGACAGTGTTGTCCTGTTCATCACTTCCGCTCGGGTTCAAATTGGAAGGGCAGAACCGACAACATGTTTATGTAGTTTACAAGTGACACTGTGGAATAGTGCTGCAACGATTATTTGATTAACTCGAGAATTCGATTAGGAATCAAATATTCAAATTAAATTCTGTCGCTTCGAGTATTCGTTTTAATAAAAGTGGTATTGTAATAGTTTATTTTGAAAGTGTTTGCATTTAGTTTTATTGATTAGGGTGGATACACCGCCCTCTGGTCTGCCTCTTTTCACATGGCTGAATCCAACTGCTCCCCGTTAAGACCAACGTAAGCCAAGTTTTTGTTTGAGCGAATGTTTTTCCAATGCATTCACAATTTAGTTTATAGGTATATTTAGCCGTTTTTTTGTGGGAATATGTGTCTGAACCATTTGTTAAGAGCATTGTAAAAAAAACTTAAATTAAAACTTAAATGCTATTAAATAGCATTTAAGCTAGCAGACTTTTTCTATGTAAGTTAGCCGAAGAAGCCAAAGAAAAGCCAAAAGCCCCCCCCAAAAATTTATACCATTCGAGGCTAAGATCAGGTATCTTATGTTCCTTATCCGATTACTCGATTATTCGAACTAACTAGTCCATCGATTAATCGACTACTAAAATATTCGATAGCTGCAGCCCTACTGTGGAAGCACAGCAGCGTTGCCGAATGACGTCACCGCCCAGAGTGCATTGCGTCGTCAACAACAATAGCGACCTACTAGTTAAACAAATTTTTCAAATTTTATTAAAAAGAAAACATTAAGAGGGGTTTGAATATCAAATTATTATAACTCATATTAATATTTTTAAGAACTACAAGTCTTTCTGTCTGTGTTTCCCTTTAACAAAGGGCAAAGTCTGGGAGGAGTTGATTGTGTTGTTTATGATTTTATAGTACTGTAATACAAAGTAAATGGGATGGGCCCATCTGTTTAATGCACCCAGGTCGTAGGTCATATGGAATGTTACGCTCTCATTTATTTCAGGAAATGAGAATTTGTTCTTACTCACTAGCTTCAGAAGTTGCAGTTCTTTCAACACTGCCAGTTGTTTTCTTTCTCTCTGTAAGGGTTTGCGTCTCCACCTGAATGGGCACAGTAAAAACTATTGGCACACCTGTCCAGGAAGTACCGTATTTTTCGGACTATAAGTCGCAGTTTTTTTCATAGTTTGGCTGGGGGTGCGACTTATACTCAGGAGCGACCTATGTGTGAAATTATTAACACATTATGATATCATTTCACATGTTATTTTGGTGTTTTGGAGTGACACTGATGGTTTAGTAAACTTGTTAGCATGTTCTTTATGCTATAGTTATCTGAATAACTCTTAATAGCTATGGCCACGTTCGCGTTCGACTTTTTTTACATTGAAATGCATGCTTTTAGTTTGTGGCGCTTTCACGCCCACGTGAGGGCGCAATCGCACTTGTTTACGTGCAGACCGCTCACACGCCAGAAGAAGACTGACAGCTACGCAGCTTGAGTGAGTGTGCGAGTTAGCGAGAAAGAAACACGGCTGCGAACCTATGTTAATTGTTTATGCTTGGAAAAAATCTCTACAGAAGCAACACCTGTGTGTATCATCTTTTCTGTTGTTGTTGTGTGTTTTCCACCCGCGATCGGACACTTAAAGCCAGTTGTGTGGTTGTTTGAACGATGTGCTAATGCTAGCGAACGCATGCTAACCGTTTGTGTCATTGCTGTAACAGCACCTAATTATCGTTTATTTACGTTGATGCGAACCTGTTAGGTATCGAGGACGAAATTGATTCCGCAAATTATACGGACGTCAAGCATCGTCATTTGGGAGTTTAGCTCGCTGTATAGACCCCAGTCACATGACGTCACAACTCCGCCCCCTGACTTGAGCCGCCATAATGTCCGTCAGCTCGTCGTGTTTACACATTACCGCTACGTACATTCGTCCTATTATGGCGTGTTTTTCTGCTCGTTAACATTAATAATCAAATGGTGAAGGCGTGTGTGGCGGTTAGTTGCAGTAACAGAGAAGATAGACGGAGAGACTTGAAGTTGTACCGTATTCCGAGAGACCCGAAGAGGAGAGCGAGATGGACTGCTGCAATTCCACGAGAAAACTGGGCACCAAACGATCACCACAGACTATGTAGTAGTCATTTTATATATGGTAGGATGCATTTAATATATATTTAGAGGGTTTTGGGCTGACAACCACAATTAAGATCATTGCGAGGCTAATCGCCGACAACATACAGTTTCAAATTCAAGATGCTTATTTCTTCCACCATCATTATTTTTTGAATAATATTTAGCTGGTACCAAGTGAAAGAAGCTGGCCTCGTCTACGGATCATCAGTTAAACAGGGGTGTCCAAACTTTTTGCAAAGGGGGCCAGATTTGGTGTGGTAAAAATGTGGGGGGCTACCTTGGCTGATTTACGTAGAACAATATATTTAAACAAATTATAGCAAGCCCTTCTGTGTGTCACATTTGCTTTATTATTATTATTTTTTTAATTCATAATTTCAACAATCTCGCCTTTGTGGCGTTCTCTTTTGACCCTCAGGCTCTTGCGAAATACTGCTGCTGTGAATTGAAACTAGCTTCAAGTTGCTTTAATTTCTCGCTGTGTATCTTCCCTGTAATTTTGTCGTACATGTCAGCGTGTCGTTTGGTAATATCGCCTCACATCGAACTCTTTTGAAAACAGCGACTGTCTCTTTGCAAAATGAGGCAGACACAGTTGTTGCGTATTTTATTGAGGAAATAGTCCAATATCCACCTATCCTTGAAGCGTCGGCCATTGCAGTCAACTTTTTTTTTTATTGATTGTCACCATTTTAGAAAATTGGAAGTAAAGGGTCACACGGGGTAATGTTGCTTAGAGTTCAAACTTTCGTGAGAATAGGCTGAGTTTCTGTGGACAAGATAGTTGTAGATGTCAGGCAGAGACGGCGAAGACAGCGGGTCGAAAAATATCGATTTAGGCATCAAATATGGATCTGGCAAATGGATCGACCGAAGCTTTTCCACATAACGCCTTTAATGCAACACATCCAATGAGTTTACAGCGTCTGAAAGCACCGGGGCTTCCATAAATTGCACTATAAATTGCACGATATATTGAGACCATTGAGAATACGGACACACAATGACGAACAGTATGGCGGCACAATACAGCGACACGTCATTGTGTGACGTTGGTGATTGGGGTCTATAGCCAGGACCGAGCCGTAGCGTCCTGGTGAGGACAGTACATTCGCATTTCGTTGTTCATGCACTGTACACTTATTCAGCATGTTGTTCTCTATTGTATTTTTATATTAAATTGCCTTTCAAGACGACAGATCTGTTGTATGTGTTGGATTTTACAAGTAAATGTCCCCCAAAATGCGACTTATAGACCCCAATCACCAACGTCACACAATGACGTGTCGCTGTATTGAGCCGCCATATTGTCCGTCATTGTGTGTCCGTATTCTCAATGGTCTCAATTTATCGTGCAATTTATAGACCAATTCATGGAAGCCCCGGTGCTTTGACGCTGTAAACTCATTGGATGTGTTGCATAAAAGGCGTTATGTGGAAAAGCTTCGGTCAATCCATTCGCCAGATCCATATTTGATGCCTAAATGGATATTTTTCGACCCGCTGCCTTCGCCGTCTCTGCCTGACATCTGCTACCCTGATATCTACAACTATCTTGTCCACAGAAACTCAGCCTATTCTCATGAAAGTTTGAAAAACTTTAAGAGCAGCCCTCTAAGCAACATTACCCGTGTGACCCTTCCAATTTTCTAAAATGGCGACAATCAATAATAATTTAAAAAAAAGTTGACTGCGATGGCCGACGCTTCAAGGATAGGTGGATATTGGACTATTTCTTCAATAAAATACGCAAAAACTGTGTCTGCCTCATTTGCAAAGAGGCAGTCGCCGTTTTCAAAGAGTTCGATGTGACGCGATATTACCAAACAAGACACGCTGACATGTACGACAACATTACAGGGAAGATACGCAGCAAGAATTTAAAGCAGCTTGAAGCTAGTTTAATTTCACAGCAGCAGTATTTCGCAAGAGCCCGAGGCTCGAAAGAGAACGCCACAAAGGCGAGATTGTTAAAATTATGAATAAAAAAAAATAATAATAAAGCAAATGTGACACACAGAAGGGCTTGCTAAAATTTGTTTAAATATATTGTTCTACGTAAATCAGCCAAGGTAGCCCCCCACATTTTTACCACACCAAATCTAGCCCCGTTTGCAAAAAGTTTGGACACACCTGTTTACCTGATTCGTAGACGAGGCCAGCTTCTTTCACTTGGTACCAGCTAAGTATTATTAAAAAAATAATGATGGTGGAAGAAATAAACATCTTGAATTTGCAACTGTATGTTGTTGGTGATTAGCCTCGCAATTAACTTAATTGTGGTTGTCAGCCCAAAACCCCCTAGATATATATTAAATGCATCTTACCAGATATAAAATGACTACTACATAGTCTGTGGTGATCGTTTGGTGCCCAGTTTTCTCGTCGAATTGCAGCAGTCCATCTCACACTCCTCTTCGGGTCTCTCGGAATACGGTAGAACTTCAAGTCCCTCCGTCTATCTTCTCTGTTACTGCAACCAACCGCCACACACGCCTTCACCATTTTTATAATTAATGTTAACGAGCAGAAAAACACGCCGTAATAGGAGGTATGTACGTAGCGGTAATGTGTAAACACGACGAGCTGACAGAGAATATGGCGACTCCAGTCAGAGAGGCGGGGTTGTGACGTCATGTTATTGGGGTCTATACTCCGGTGCGACTTACTGTATATATGTTTTTTTTCTCTTCGTTGGGCATTTTATGGCTGGTGTAACTTATACTCAGGTGCGACTTGTAGTCCGAAAAATACGGTACAAGAAAATTGTAGAGTTGATACATTGCACTGCTGCCACACTTGGGGAAGACGTGGGTGCAGAAACTTTGAATATTCACTAAATTTCCCCGCAAGTTAGTTTCCCTTTTAGACTCTAGTCACAATCTCGGTACCAGAACTTTTTTTTTTTTTTTTTTTACGAGAGGAACTTTTTTTTACCTTTTGTGGAGCATTCACTTTCTTTGCATCACTCTTGCCGGGATGCACTGGAGCGTTGGGAGCCTTCTGCTCCTTTGCTAACATTTTAATCTCTCCATGCGTCACTAGCTCGACATCTTTGGAAGGCTTTGCGTCGGTTTCCACTCTAAAAGTGTTTTCCACCTTATTTCCCAACTCAAAACATGCTTTTAAGGCCTCGATGGACACATTGACATTGAGTTGGAGACTCCCCGTCGACTTGCTGCGACTCAAACTGGTTTTGGGCCAAGAGACTTCCCATTTCTCCTCTCTGGCCTTTGGAGACTCCAGCTGAGGTTTTGTGTTGTATTTTGGGCCATTCACAATTGGAGGTTCTGCTGTTTTCTTCTGTCGGGGAAAAATGTCAGGTTATTTCATAATTAATTACATAAATATGTTGTTACCTCATGAATTGATGGCTTCCCTTTTATGACATCGTTTTCTTTAGAAGTGGTACCAGTATTTTTGGTTGTAGCTAGATATCTGTTTGGGTTGCAACAGTGCATTAAAAATCAAGGCAAGATTAGCATTGATTGATAGATATGGACAGCGTTTCTTCCACCTTTCAACCAATTTGGACACAGAAACCGTCCTACTGAGAATCCTGGCATCCTTATAGGCTGGCTTGTCATACGACGAGTTGACACTACGTAGTGACTGGCTTCGTGTCAGCACGCTCTTCCATTCCATGGTCCAATTTCCACTGTTGTCCGCTGTTCTGAGGTAAACAGTTAGAGTGCTTTATTTGCATGGCTGTTAATAGAAAGTTGTGGTAGTCTTGGGCTGGATTAACAATACAGACTCAAGTTCCCACTTTTTATTTAATGCAAAAAACAGGTCTTGAAGAGTAATGCAATAAATGTCAATTGTCTCATACGTACTAAGAGGTCAGTGTAGTTTGATGATGTGAAACAGGTATTGACAACATGCAGTATGCAGTATATGATCAGTGTTAGATTATCTTGATTTTTATGATTTTGAGCAGCCTAAATACTGTTAAATCCAAACCAGGAGTTTTGTTCCTTTTTTACACAGAGCACTATTACAGTTATGTCGCTTGAGAGCTAAAGAAATACCGTGTATCACTTTAACCATGCCGCGTAAATCCCTAGATTTATTAGTTTGTAGAGTACACCTTGAATGCTACAATTCGTAATAAGACTGAAGATATTGGAAAAAAATGATAATTGCGACTTTTAGGGGGTTGGCGATACTTATTGCGATATTAAAACTAGACGAATTTTCACCAGATGACTTGAATAATTGTTTGGGAAGACTTTGGTTGACTCACTATGACCACATTGAATTCATTAGAGTTGTCCGAATCCGATCACGTGATCGGTAATCGGGCCGATTGCTAGGCCTGTTGCGATAACAAATTTTAGTCTGCGATAATTTCTGATAAATTATTGTGATATGCAATATTATTTAAAAAAAAAAAAAAAAAAATTACAATAACAGAGAGAATACAGTATTTATTAACAGATCAAGTACACCCATTTAAACGCGATAAATGTTTACTCTTAAATTCAAAAATACTTTTTAAGAAATCACAACTAAAAACAATAGACCATGCCTCTTAAGTAAAAGACAACAATATTAATACCACACAGAAACACAGAAGAAATAAAATGTCTTTTTCAAGAAAAAATAAATAAAATTGCAGTTAATAACTTAAGCATTTAGGCAGATGAAAACTTTTCCCCTCATAGCTTCTGCTATGGCGTTCCATGTGTAATATTCTGATTGAATGTTTTCCGAGGCACCCTGAAGCGCAGGCAACGGTGATGTCTTTTTTTTTTTTGTTCACGTTATGCGGCACATCCTGCAGAGAGCCACAGGTTGAGGAAGTGTTGTTAGTGCCGTGTGTTAATAAAAAACGAAGTTGTCAGCATGCCGTGTGTTTGATATCATTGCCAGAAAAACGCATATAATAGGACACCATACAGCTTCTTTTTTAATGTTGTCCATATAATGATGACCTGCTGCATCATAAATCACTTTGTGACTTTCCATCTCCATGATGGAGCGTTCTTCGTCCATGTTCGCTGGTTAAACCGTGAATAAGCAACTGGGCTGTTGACTCCAGGCCCTGCTGCGCCCATTTTGACGGATGCGGATCCAGCAAAAAAAAAAAAAAATCCCTAAACCATTAGACGTGGCCGGTATACGTTGAAAAATAGGATATAATGGTAACAGATTGGCTCCGGACCCGGAACGAAGATGCATTTTGCGTACTTGGTAACAAGGAAGCCGAACTTTTAACAGCACGTCTGCCGCACGCGCGCATGCACGTGCACACAAGGCGATAAGTTGCAGCGGAAAATTTACCACCTTCATTTTCATTTACCGTGCGATAAATGGATTTATGCATATTGCGACAGGCTTACTGATAGCATCATTTTTCAGATGATTGAATAGGGATCGGGTTTTATGTTTTTCATGCTTGTACAGCCTCTCACCCTACAACCTGCTAAGCAGTGCGACCAAACTGTTTTGAGGCATGAAAATCACTCACCTTTCGGCGAAATTCGCCATTTTGAATTCAAAAAGGGTGACTAACGTGAATTATGTAGATCCGAAGAGAATTTTTTTAAAAGCGGGGGGCGGCAAAATTCCTTCAAACAAACAAACAAACAAATTAACTAACGGCGTTTCATTGAAGTTACTAAGCCTGTAGCGATATGCAATGAGTCCATTTGTCGCAAAGTAAATAAAAATGAAATGAAAATACTATAATACTACATAATTCAGATTTTACACTGAGAATAGCTTTAAAATGACACCCTTTTTGAAAAATATGATTGGCAATGAATATTCTAATTATTATAATATTATATATAGTAGTATACTATAATAGTAAAGCTAGATTTTTTTCTAATTGTTTTGAATCATGTTGGAAAGGCGAAGTCAGTGTTCAGAATCTATTTTCATTCCATTCTTTTGCACTAGTAAATGCTATTAACATTTGATCTCATGGTTTATGTGTGATTAATTGCTATTTATGTTTATTTGTACTTTCATCAAGAATTTAATTGTTCCAAAATGTTTTGTGAATTAATAAGCATAAAAAAAAATTCATTGCTAAATTAGTACTAAAAAAACACACACTGACTAATCGGGAAAAAATTAGTCGTTTGGGACAGCCCTACTGGAACATATTCCCTCCACACCCTCCTCACCTTTTTAACCCTTGACCCATTTTCATGCCTGTTTTTTTCTTGGTCACCAGTGCAGCTGACGTTTGGTACTTAATGTTAATGATTATTAACAGGTTTGTAGCTTTGATCTGGCCTCGGTAGCTCTACGATCAAAGGCACAAATGTGTCAATCATTGTTAAACTTGATACACAGTTTGAAGTGTGCTGTGACAACTCATTCATTGTGTAAGTGAGAGGCTGTTCTCGGAAGCGTGAGTGTTAAAGCAAAAAAACTTTCTTTTCGGTATGGGATTGGGAGTCTGGATCGGCAGATTCCCAACATCAGGTGACTCGGACTTGGATGCAAAAATATGTGATCGGGACATCCCTTGGGTGCATATAATACCGTTTAATCCAGGCTAAGGGGGTTATCGAGTTTAGGGTTTATCTGTGAATGATGAAGATTGGTGTATATAAAAGGGATCCAGGAAGTCTTGTCTCTGCACAATTGCTGCCTTTATGAAGAAAACAAAGGTTTACATTAAAAGCAAATCCCTCCCAAAAAATCATCCTGCGATAGGACTATTGCACGTGCGCACATTGCGATGGTGATGTTCAAACGATATATTGTGCAGGCCTAATTCGTACTCTTATTCGATTTGTATAGCTATGACGCTGTGAGGCTCACAAGATAGGAATTATTCCAAAAACGACCTGTGCTAAAGGATGCCAGTTGGTATGCAACTTAATGTAAAACTCTACCAAGTCATGCTCCATTTGTCTATTTTGCGGCCAGACTGGTGAGTTATTAAAGAATCTTACCTTTGGCAAATGTCACTTTGCTCCCCGAGACGATCCGATGTCCTTCTGCAGCGTCACACAACTAGTGAAGCAAGATCAAAGTCCTGACAAATGCTGACTCTGTGAAGTTATTTGGTAATAACATTGGCATCAAAATCTCGGCATAGATGAAATCAGATGACTTTTGGAAGCTTTGGAGTGACTCTTTACGGTAGCAAATAGGACATCTGCAACATTAAGGAGAGCACACTTGTACCTGACTGTGTGCTCATTCAGTAAGTAGGTTATAGATTGACAAGTTTACTGTAAAAGATAATAAACTGTGGGCGGGGCTTCACATGCACGTGTGCAAGTTACTCTCATCTTCCAAATTGCTTGTCGACGTAGGCTTTGTTATCTTGTCAGTAAGTGAATATGTGTAAGAGTGGACTATATGTATCCAGGGAGTATTTTCAAACATGACACACACAAGACAATCCAACTACCGTAATTCTGGACTACAAAGCGCACCTGATTATAAGCCGCATCGACCAAATTTTAGAAATAAATCCACATATATGCCATACCTGACTATAAGCCGCATGTGTCCATATCTTAACATTGGATATTTACATAGATGTTACACAGAAATATTTGATTAATCAAAAATATATTAACCAGATAAACACGCATCAATATCACCAACTCATGTTGTCTGAATGCTTCGAAACAAATTTTAAAAAACAGGTCACTACATTTGCTAATTGTGCAAGTTCTCCCACTTGAAAGTATTAGAGAGGCCTGTAATTGTTAACATGAGTAAACCTCACCATGAGAGACAGAATGTGAAAAAAAAACAGAAAATCACATTGTTTGATTTTTAAAGAATTTATTTGCAAATCATGGTGGAAAATAAATATTTGGTCAATACCAAAAGTTCATCTCAATACTTTGATATGTATCCTTTGTTGGCAATAACGGAGGCCAAATGTTTTCTGTAACTCTTCACAAGCTTTTCACACACTGTTGCTGGTACTTTGACCCATTCCTCCATGCAGATCTCCTCTAGAGCAGTGATGTTTTGGGGCTATCGTTGGGCAACACGGACTTTCAACTCCCTCCACAGGTTTTCTATGGGGTTGAGATCTAGAGACTGGCTAGGCCTTGAAATGCTTCTTACGAAGCCACTCCTTTGTTGCCCTGGCTGTGTATTTGGAATCATTGTCATGCTGAAAGACCCAGCCACGTCTCATCTTCAATGCCCTTGCTGATGGAAGGAGATTTTCACTCAAAATCTCTCGATACATGGCCCCACTCATTTTTTTCCTTTAAACAGAACAGTTGTCCTAGTCCCTTTACAGAAAAACAGCCCCAAAGCATGATGTTTCCACGCCCATGCTTCACAGTGGGTATAGTGTTTTTCGGATGCAATTCAGTATTCTTTTTCCTCCAAACACGAGAACCTGTGTTTCAACCAAAAAGTTCTATTTTGGTTTCATCTGACCGTAACGCATTCTCCCAGTGCTCTTCTGGAAAATCCAAATGCTCTCTAGCGAACCGCAGACGGGCCTGGACGTGCACTGGCCTCAGCAGGGGGACATGTCTGGTAGTGCAGGATTTGAGTCCCTGGCGGTGCATTGTGTTACTGATAGTAGCCTTTGTTACTGTGCTCCCAGCTCTCTGTAGGTCCCCCCGAGTGGTTCTGGAATTTTTGCCCACCGTTCTCATCATTTTGATGCCACGGGGTGAGATCTTGCATGGAGTCCCAGATCGAGGGAGAATATCAGTGGTCTTGTATGTCTTCCATTTTCTAATAATTGCTCCCACAGTTGATTTCTTTACACCAAGCGTTTGCGGATTCAGTCTTCCCAGCCTGTTGCAGGTCCACAATTTTGTCTCTGGTGTCCTTCGACAACTCTCTGGTCTTGGCCATAGTGGAGTTTAGAGTGTGACTGACTGAGGTTGTGGACAGGTGTCTTTTATACCGATAATGAGTTAACACAGGTGTCCATAATACAGGTAACGAGTGGAGCCCCGTTAGACCTCGTTAGAAGAAGTTAGACCTCTTTGACAGCCAGAAATCTAGCTTGTTTGTAGGTGACCAAATACTTATTTTCCACTCTAATTTGGAAATAAATTCTTTAAAAATCACACAATGTGATTTTCTGATTTTTTTTCTCCACATTCTGTCTCTCGTGATTGAGTTTTACCCATGTTGACAATTACAGGCCTCTCTAATCTTTTCAAGTAGGAGAACTTGCACAATTGGTGGTTGACTAAATACTTTTTTGCCCCACTGTATGTCTAATGATCCATTTTGTTATTTTTAACAAGAACTTATGACGCTCGTTTGTGGGGGGGGGGGGGGGGAAATCCATAAACAAGCCGCTTCCTTATAAAAGCCGCAGGGTAGAAATAGAGAAAAAAAGTAGTGGCTTATACTTCAAAAAATACGGTATTTGTATAAAAGCTATTTAGAAGTCAAATGACCATATGACAAGTTTACTTTAGAGGAAAAATAAAGGCGTACTATAATTCGATGTTGCATTATCTAACGCTGCAAAATAAAACCAATTCACAGGAGAAATTTATTTCCTTGCATTTATTTGGTTTGGCTGTGAAATGATATCAAGGTCCTGTTTGGAAGCGGGTAAATACTAGGGTTGGGAATCTCTGGCATGAAGCCGATTCGATATGTATCTAGATACACAGGTTACGATTCGATTAAAAAACGATACATTTTTAAGGCCGAGCGATTCGATACGTTTCGATACAGTGTAAGAACGATACGGTTCGATAGAGTGAAAACGATACGATAGTAAATATTTGTTGGAAGTTGTATGCATCCTTCTGCAGCTGGAAACTGGACATGTTTAAATCCGAATTGTTTTATACACTCCCAACAGCATGTAATAAATAATTTTTCTTCCTTCACAGTTTAGTCGGTCAATGGGCTTATTTTACAAGGATACTCATGGACAATTTGGTTTCCAGCTGCTGGGGATCATATGCAACTTTTTTTGGAACACCCTATATATTACTTATCAGACTTGGAACAATTAAGGAACTATGCGTAAATAATACACTTCACTGGTCCTTGGCATACATCTAATGGTGTTTGATAAACCTCTTCTTCTATCAGCTTTACAGGTGGAGTTTGTTGGCGTCCTGCCCTGGGCCGTCCCGCCGCCGGTCTTGGCCCCCGGGATTTTCGGCCGGGGCTTGTCCGGTTGCGTCTGGCTGTGCGGGGGGTCCCGTCGGGCGCGCGCTGGTGTCGTGGGCGGGTGGGGGGGCCGTGCGGGTGCCGGTCCGGGGCCGCGGCCCTTCCCCGGCCGGCCGGGTTGGGGTTGGGGTGGGGGCCGGGGGGTGTATGCGGCAGCCATGGTTCCCTCCCAGGTCCGCCCGGCCGGAGCCGCGTCTCCCTGTACCGGGTGCCGGGGAGGTGCCCTCTGGTGCCATACCGCGCGCCCCTCTTGGCCCGGGGGTGGGTTGTGGGGGGTGCGCTTCTCTCCCCTTGGTCTGTTTCCGGCCCTGTCTGCCTCCCTGGGCCGCGGCGGCCGCGGCTGCCCCCCGGCCGGCGGGGTCGTTAGCGGGGCCTCTTGGGGCCCGCGGGGCCTAGGGTGAGGCTTGTTGTCCCTTGCCGGTGGGGTGGACGCCCCCTGGTCGCCGGCGCTTGGTGTGGCGCCTGCTCGGGGTGCGGGGTGGGTGCTCGGTGGGTGGGAGGGGGGTGGGCGGTCGCGGAGGTGCCGTGGGTGTTCTGGGGCGGGGATTGATCGGGGCCCTGACGCTTCTTCCGCCCTGGGGCCGGTGGTTCTGGTGGACGGGGCCACGCCCGCGGGAGCCTGCCTCTTAACTCACGCACTTCTCACTTCGGCACTGTAAATATTTTTCACCCTGGCACTTACATGCTCATACATTTCTCCGGGGAGAGTTGGGACGGGGCTTTACAGTCCCAGCCCGACTCCCCCCTGTTTTTAATGCACCACACACCAAGGTTGTGGGATGGTTGGGACCTGCTGGGGGGGGGGGGGGCCTCACGGCTGCCTCCTCACCACAGGCCCCGCCATCCCTGCACCTTTTTTAAATGCACCACACACATCATACTCCACAGGAGAGCTCTGGCAAAGGGCGGTGGGACGGGCGGCTGGACAGAAACTCCATGCTGCGGTCCCACTGCCCCAAGCCAAGCTCTCCTATTTTAATGCATACATTGCACTACCCTCCCCTCACACCCCCATCACGGTGCTGGGTGATGGCTGCCAGTCGGGAACCTGGCAGCCACAGTAATAGGGTGGTAGGTGGGTCCCACACTTTTTCTATATGGCGTGGCTCCCGGGGTGTGGCCTCCCCTCTGCCTCGGCTGCCGGCCGCGGGAGTGGGTTGGGGGGTCGGGTCTCCGATCTTGCGTCGCCCCATGGCAGTCCCTGGGCGTTCTCCTGCCTCCGCCTTCCCCTCTCTTCTCTGGCTGGGCGTCCGCCCTGCGCTCTGTCGCGGGTCGCTGGCTGGGCGCCGGTGTATCAGCGGGGTGTCGCCTGCACCGGCGGGGGACCCTGCCTTGCCTGGGGCTTGGTGGGCCGCTGGGGGTCCCGTGGCGTGCCGTGCCGGTTGGGGGGCTGTGGCTCGTGGTCCGGGTGGGCGGGCGGGGGTGGGTGTAGGCGTGGGGTTGGTGATGCGTCCCCTCCTGCCATCCCTGAAGGCCGGTTGATGGGCGCGCGGGTGGCCCGGGGGACCACCCTGGGTCCCGGGGGGGGGTGACGGTGGCTCCTTTGCTGGGCGGTTGGAGGAGGGATGGGCTGCGCATGGATCCCCCCGCCCCCCCGCCCGCCCTCCCTCCCCGGGCTGGCTGGGTGTGGGCCGTGGCCCTGGGTTGGTGCCCGCGCGGTCTCTCCGCCCGTCTGCGTGGCTGTCGCGCGCCCGGTGGGGCTTGCGTGCTGCTGGATGTGGTAGGGCATGCTCGGGTTGGGGGTTCCGGTGCCGGGATTGGCGATGCGGCGGCGTAGGGTTGGTCGCCAACGGGCTTTCACTCATAAGAGATTCACACGATTACTGGGTTCTAGATCACAGAACTGATTTGTGTACACTCTACCCCTTTCAATCACTTAGTTTATAGTCTTATAGACACCCCCACCCCCATTCTCCTCTTTCACTGGCCAATAGGCCCCCACATGGTGTAAACCGGAAATACATCTCGCTGACGATAGCAAAAAAAAAAAAAAAAAAAAAAAAAAAAAAAAAGTAAATATTTGTTGAGTGTGTTTGTACAGTATTTTAAACATATAAAAAGACCACATTTCTAATATAGCAAAATTAAACAACCACATTTCATATCAATGTTATGTTTTATTTTTTTTAATGAAAAAAAAAAAACAAAAGGCTTACTATATGACCGTCATTTTGTTGGATGGGATTGATAATGAAATAAAACTCCAATGACAGACAACAATAAAGTGCTGTAATTCAATTACTGTATTTCCTGGTGTTTTTAACACAAAAGGTAAGTAATTTAAGTGGAAACTTTCAACGTAAACATCTTACAAAAAATTTAGCAGCTCTAGAAAAAAAAAAAAAAACCTGCTAGTGCTTTCATAAATAAATAATAAATTATGCTTTACGACTGGTATAATTGGGGGAATAAATACATGGCATTTTAGACAGACAGGTCAATAATCATTACTTTACCCTAATACACAGCAAAGTCACTCACTTATGCCTGTGCTTCTTCATTTTTTATTCCTCATCACTGTCCATATCTTTTTTGAAGGGCAGATTTTTTTTGAGGAAGATCAACTAATCCACATGTTTAAGAAGACTGCGTTTCGTGGAAACAATATGCCGCCCTTTCCACCATTGTAGTGGGTTATTTTTCAGGGTTAAAAACTCACTATCTCTGTATACCTACTGCTCCACACTTCACACAAGCTCTGTCCCATGCGAACAGATCTGACTGCCTTCATCACTTCAAAGTCCGACTTTTGTTTTCCTGGGTGTGTTGAAAATCAATCGCTGCACGTCGCTGGCGTCGCTGATCACACTGTCCATTGTTTTAGCATGTTGCTTTGTTGCCACTAGTTTTGTTTTGGGCTGTGAAGAAAATGCTACGGAGCATGCGTTACAGTGGTTTCGTTAGCTCTCGCGTTGTTATGACACGCCCGTGACGATCGTGTAATGACGGCGACTAGTCGCGGTTCTGCCGAAATGCATGGGAAGTTGAGGCAACCACGACTGTGAGTAGTGCTTGTCCGTATTATATCATGCGTGCGGTCTCGATCTAAGTGTGCGCTGTGTGGTGAATGACGCGCACTTGTGTCATTCACTGAATGACATTAGAAGCCGATTCTTGTGCTCACGATAGCCGAATTCTATCTCTACTATCGGTTCATTGAATATTTAATGGCTAATCACTGTCGAATGGTAACTTTACTATCGATACATCTGTATCTCTCACCTGGAAAACCGGATATCCGGTCGTATCGGTTTATCGTTCTCAAGCTTAGTAAATATAAACTTCAGGTTTCCTCTACAGGTGCATTAATAGTTTTTGACCACATGGGAGCAGTAAAGAGAAGCAACATCATAACAATAACACTTGATTTTTCATTTTCTCAAACACACTGGATGTATTCTGTTAACACCTCTCACCTTTTCTCAAAGGATTGCACATTGTTGGGTGCATTTCAACATGATGCTATTACCACTTTTGCTCAGTTAGTTGGATGCTTTGTGTGGTGCTTCCCACAGCTTCACACATACACATGTGAAATGCAGTGGAGCTGTGGGAGACAATAGCAGCTTTGTCAGCATACACAATTCCTTCCCTCTCTCTCTCTCTTTAGTCTTGCTTTTCTACTAATAAGTCCTCTGACAAAGAGAGAAGCACTCGCCCCTGAGGCGAAAAAGGAGAGCGAATCCTCCTCTGACTAGAACCCTCGCACCCTCCCTCGGCCTTAGAGGCGATGCACACATTAAAGGGAATACGTGATGTACCGCCTTTGGACTGTGAACCCTGCGGTGTTATTTGGGGCCAGTTCGCCGGGCTCTTGTCTTGCATTTTTTAAAACCGACTCACTGACATTGGCCAGCTGTTCAGCGAGAAGGGCTTTGTGTAAATTCCTTCAAAAACACATATTAGCCCACTAGTATTCAGGAATGAATGTTTTTGAATTGCCTGTATCCAGATAAGTGTCAAATTGCACAGCATATTAAGAAAAGTGTCTTATCTGTCTTTTTCTGAGAATGTGCCAGATTCCACTTCTACTGTTATCTAACAACTTTGAGTTTTGGCTCATGACGTGGTCGGTAAAGCAGGGTGAAGATCTAGAGTCACATTCAAGCGACTGGCAATAATGTGTTAAAAAGTACCTTTAAAAAACAATGATTTCAGAGGCACGTCCAATTTTTTTTTTTTTAATGTTGGATGCACCTATTAGTGGAAAATCTGCTCTTGTTGAAAAGACCCTTTGTTTTTCCACAAATGCTGATCACTTTTTGTCCTTTTTTTTCCTTTCAGTGTTGACAATGTATGACAACCAGCAGAGGGTGCAAAAGACCACAAAAACGCACACCGGCGGCTCCTGTGGAACATGAACCAGTGAGGTTAGTCCAGGCCAAATTGTGGCCAGCAATGAGAAAAGAGTTCAGTTCAGTTCGGCACTGCCTAGTAAACAAACCACATTGTGTGTAGTGACTGAGAAATTGGTGTACAGGACCTCATTTTAACACTTCCCAAGTTTGGTCTGTTACGTTATTTCTTGCTACAGAGCTTGAAACCCACAAGTCATGTAGTTAAATGCGTACACACGCACTGATACACCTGCTACCTCACATGTCCGATCATGAGTTTATGCACATTGGATGATAATAATAAGACATTGTGTCATCAGAGGGATCTACGCGTGTGTGTGTCTGTGACTCACTCTTGTGCGTGTATGTGATTCATACTAGCGACGTGACTAAATATTTTGATCAGAAATAGAATGTGCAGTCTTTCAAATGCATTTGCGTTGATGGAAAGAAAAGTGTTTTTAAGACGTCTGAGTAGAACTGGGAAATATCGCCTAATTCATTTACTTTTTCGCTTTTTTAGTTTTTTATTTAAACATATTCTGTAATAAATGTACCTTAGGCTACCCGTCAAAAGTATTTTATGTAATTTTTAGAGGTGCACGGGTCTGATAATAGGAATTATGACGGAACGGACGCGTACCGAACGAGTTGCTGACGTAATGTAACCCTGACTTTTCGAGGCTGTGAGTCGATCGGGTTAGTTTCTTTGTGTAGATTAAATTTACTCCATCTTCTCTAGTATAATGAGGACCAACACGGTAGGACAGTATAACCCAGAAACGTCAACGGCGCGACAACGTGGCCGCAGCGAGAACGCAGTGAAACGCGGGCGTTAATGTCAATCAGCCAATGCACACCAGTCGCAATGCGGCCGCGTGTTAGACGCGTCTCAGAAGCGGCTCAACACGACGCACGCGAAAAGAACGGCAGAGTTTATTATTTGACGTGAGACCCGACCCTCCTGCGTCAATACTACTACCGGTAGCTAGGATCGGGCAGACCGGAAGGCACTCGTGTAAAAATACGGTGGATCCGGTCGTTTTTCAAACTAATGCCCCTTCCCACTGAAACTAGTGGGTCAACGCGCGTTTTTCCAAGCCGATGCATCCCACTAGCAATTGGCATTTGGCACCTTTCCCATTGACGAAAAAAGCCGTGTCTTTTTTTTTTTCCACCCGTCTAACCCCCACCCCTCCTCAACCGTGCGTAAGGTGCGTGACGTCACCACGCTAAGATGCGCTTCGACAAGTGCGACCGAATTCATTCAATTCAAGGAAGTTAACAATGCAAAACAACACGGAAGCCTCCTTTCTGTTTGTGTTCTTTGTTTTCATGCTTTTTACTGCCTGCAAAATGGTCGAAATGCAGCAAAGGATCAACACTGTGTTTGTGCTGAGGCAATGTAGGCGACGTAAATTTTGGTTTGAAATTGAAAGGAGTCGTGTACGCCACAGAAGGAGGAGAAGAGCCTTTGTTTCGTCTGTTATGGCTATTGCTAACGCTGCTACACCGACTGTTCGCCGTGTGTGGATCCGGGCTAGAGCACATGGTTTTTGTTTTTTGTTATGACTCATCACGTACTAGCCTATGTCACCACGTAGATTAGGGTGTTGACTGTTGACCCGGGGTTTTGCTTTCACACTGCATGGCGATCAGAGCCGAGGTGATTTTAACGCGGGTCACTTGGCGGGTTGATTGACACGGGTCGAGGCGGGTCGCTGCACCTTTCTCTCTGCCACCAAAAGCCGATTGTTAGCGGGTTGACACGGGTTTTTTGGCCAGTGGGAAAGGGGTATAATATGCAATCGTTACCCACTTTTTGAGTCCATCAGATCTCTTGAGTGGTAGATCGGGGCACGGTTGACTTGTCTATGTTGATTTACTGCTGTCTTCCCTGCTATAATAATAACCAACACGGCCCCGTGTTCAATACAAAACCCTCCTACCACAACAAAATAAGTAGGGACTAATATTCACATAGGAACTAAAGTTAAACAACATAAAATATACAAAATAAATGAATAATACATCACATTTGTAAAATATAAACACATAATAAAATAAATAATAGCCCATCAAAAATAAAATAAATTGAAATGAGCTAAAACACCTGTAATTAAATAATAAGAATAATACACAGATCCTGCTTACACAATTAAATGTATTAATTTCTGTGTGGTGCTTTAACTTGAGAAAATCCACCAATAAAGCTTTTGAAAACTTCATTAAAAAAAAAAAAAAAGATTCATTGAGGCATTTGATTTGTAAAATACATGTTAAAATCTTTGTCACTGGGATTGATTTTCTCTTTAGCACAGGACATTTTTTCTTCTTTTTCAGAAAGAAAGCTCACCAATACGCAGGGTCTGAAAGGCAAATTGTTGTTGGATTATCTTCTAATACCTGCTACCTTTTGAGCAGAATTCTAGCTTTGTATAGGCTAATGTTCCTATTGTTGAAAGCACAAAGGTGTGTAATTTATATTTTGCATTTTGTTTTCTTACTTTACCGAAAATGAACCGAACCATGACCTCAAAACCGAGGTACGAACCGAACCGAGATTTTTGTGTACCGTTACACCCCTAATTATCGGGCCTATTAATATTAATTTTGGCACGGTGTCGGTGGATATGGGTTTGGGTGTTTGTTCCACTCTTGTTTTGACAGTGTGCAAAGTTTTGTTACTGTTCTAGAGGCCTTATTTTTCCATCACTGAGTGATGAACCTTACTATGGCAATTAACAAATGTTTGCACTTTACAGTGTTACGGTATGTTTACAAGTTCTTGAGAGGCCTTTTGGTTATTGATAGACTTGCTGTCTTATAATTGCCAGGTTAAGAAAGTTGTTTCATGGACCAAGATGACAAAAGTCTCCTATCCTGTTGAACCAAATGTTTTATCTGCTGACAAAGCACAATACCTGTTGGGTTTATGTTTGTTTTAGTTCTTTGCTTATTGTTCAGGGGAACACATCGTCAATGATATTGACTGATTGTGATTGACTGAAAGTATATTTATTTGAAAAAAATATTTTTGGACACTTTATTTGAAGTCAAAACTGTTCTTGTCTTTGTTTTGTTCATTATAATAATGTTAATGTCATCATGAAAATTCTGGTTAGGTCAAAGGCAAATCTATGCTGAATCCACCACTAGTATTTTTGACCTACAGATGTTCAAAACCTCAGGTGAATATACATTAAAAATTATGTATATAATATCGGTTATCATATCGGTATCGACCTTATGGAACATGAAGTTATCGATATCGGTTTCAAAAAATAGATATCGTGCACCCCTAGTAATTTGGGGGGGGGGGGGGGGGGTCCAAGAGTGAAAGCATATGGAATGTATGTGTCTCATATGTATGACACTTAAAAAGCTTAGAGTATCTTATTATCTTTGTAAAAAGAATGACACACGCGTGTTCAGGAGGTTTTTACTTCTCTTTGGCTAAAGTTTAAAATAGCACGAATTGATTCCCTGGTTTCTTTTTCAAGTTGAATCGTTTACTACTACTTCGCATTTGTTTGGTTCAGTGCAATGGGACATTGGATTTCATTGAATCAGAACTAGAAATGAGGTGTTTTAAAATGTTTTTGACCTGTTGCAAATAATACAATTTTAACATGAGAAAGTGAACCTTCAAAGGTGTTTATACGATTTAAGAGTAATGTATCAAAAGTTTCTAACATTTTGATAAATTACTGCTTTTCCAACTAATAATTAGCCAGTGTCTTTGAGAAAGTTCAGCCTGACTGTCGTTCCCTGGCCCCTTTCTTATCATATGGCAAACAATGTCAATGTGATTCAATAAAGCAGCTGGAAAGGGCATTGCTGACTGTTGATCGCCTTTTCTTCTTTTTTTTTTTTTTTTTTTAAGTTTAGGCGTTAATGTACGTTCACTGTTAAATTAACACTCTAATGATGTACATGTATGGTGCGGGTCCACTGTATTCATTTGTGCTCACTTGCTGCATGCAATAGGAAATCAATGTCATTTTTTTTCCCAGTAAAGCTGAAGAACACGCGCTCTGCTTCCCGCAACACATGCCTGCCATTAGTCGGAACACCCTCTCTGTTTTCCCACATGCTCACAGCATGAGTAGAGTGTTCACTCAGTCCTTCTGCAGGTGTGCGTGTGTGTGTATGCGCCTTTGTGTATGTGCGCCTGAGGAGCAACGTGCTTCAGTACAGCTGAGTGGGAGTGACCTGGCCTTAAGCCCTCCTCTCCTTTGCCGGAGCAAACGCCGCCCACCTCATTAGGATTGCACGGACCGTGGCGAGGGCTCGCCTCGCATGTGTTTGTGTGTCAGCGGGAGTGCACGTTTCACACGTGTGGCCACCGCAGTGGAGGAGCTCTAAGCTGCTTTGGCGGGTTTAGGAGGCCCGGCGTTCACCGCACGCCCCAAGGGGGTGACGGCATGGTGGAGCACCGGAGGTTAAGAGAAGCTGTCCCGCCAAGGCACTGAACTTTACGTGGTCTTAAACAAAAAGAAAAAGTGACGAGATGAATCAGTCAAGAAATTGCTGATGTGTTTTGTTAACGCTTGCCTAATTATCAAGAAAGAGGCTTTGTTTATTGGTCTTTGCAAGAATGCAATTAATGGGATGTGTTTCGGTTCTGAGTAACTGATTGCTTATTTATGCTGCATGCTATAAAAAATGGATAAATAAAAAATCAGATCACAACTGTTGCGAGGGCAACTGAATGCCACTTGTAATCAGATTCTGGGGCCAATCGATCTGCTGACAAAAGCTAGCTCAAACACAACTTTCAGAGGGTGTCATTCTCTTTTTGACACGGTGCGAGAAGGGTCTGTTTTCATTTGAATGACTCATATACAGTGTTGTCACAGATTAAAAAGTAATTTAATTATAGATTAGGCCTAAAGAAGTAATCTGGTTACTTTACTGATTACTATCAAAGTAAGTTACTTTAGAAATAATTTATCTATAAAATGTACGTAAAGGCTGGTTGCAAACTGTAGAAATGCTGGCTGTCTCGTTACCTGTAGGCTTTGTTTAGAGTTGTGTCGCGTTGTGCTGTAATTTCAAGTGGTTCCTTGAATTGGATGAGAGTTTTTAGCGGTCGATAGTCTTTTTGAGCCTGCGCAAAGTTTGCAATTAAGAGCACAAATGGGTGGTGGGTAGGTGGTTACTCATGGGGTAAAGGTGGACTTTTTTAAGGTAGACTGGCAACTCTTTGAGTGTCATAATCATTGCTGATTCTCGGGTACACATACTTATGATCCCCAGTAAATTACAAATAAATGATTGAAAAATTATACAATGTGAGTTCCGTATTTGTTTTTAGATTATGTCTCTATCAGTGGAAATGCCTCTACTGATTGAAATTTCAGACCTTTACCTATTTTCTATGTGGCTGAACTTGCAAAATCACAAAGGGCGCAAATGCCATATTGGCCCGAATATAAGACTGTGTTTTTTGCATTGAAATAAGACTGAAAAAGAGGGGGTCGTCTTATATTCGCGGTCTAGACATTATACCCATTCACGACGCTAGATGGCGCCAGATATCATTGAAGCGATGTTCTGTCATGACAGATCTCAGCTACTCTCAAGTTTAACCAGTTTGCATTATTTTATTGCAGTGTTTTCCTTATTCAGATTTGTTTCAAGACTACAGTTACAGTCAGACTTCACTTTGATGGTTAATGCAGTTATCGCAATTTTGTTGTTTTATCACAATAAATTGGTTTATTTACATTTCAAAAGCCAGAAGCCATTCATTTCCGAATGTGATTGCACTTTAGTTTACATATTTAAAGATAATCAGATATTAAGATTTGAATGAGGCAAAATAACATGCTTTTTCTCTCAAATATATTGTTATAATCATTTGTTTCGGATGCACTGTAATTATTTTCTGTATAAAAATTGGTGTTCAAAAAGTCTTTTTTTTTTTTTTTCTTTTTTTTTTTTCCAAACTTAAGTCTTGAAAAAGAGGGGGTCCTCTAATAATCAGGGCCGTCTTATATTCGGGCCAATACGGTACTTCTGCTCCTCACTGCATATTATCTGTAACTTCAACGTAGTTCCTTGAGAAGAATTACTACTTTCATATTATCCATGACTTTAGTGGAATTGTGTGGCATTACTGAAAGAGGATTGAATAAATATAAGCATGTTTTACCAGGGAGTAGCTGAGGGGAAAAAAATGCAAACGGGCCAAACTTGTGAATTGCAAGCCTATTATCTATCAATAAATGTTCATTGTTTTGTTGTCATATACTGTACGTTGTATTACACTGAGATGCAACGACAGACTTCTGTCCTGCCCAAGTTTCTTAAACTTAAGTTTTGTCAATGTACAGTTTTAATTTAAAAGTGGAGCTATCCGCTTAGTGAACTTGCAAGTTTTCTAGATGGAAGCACGCACACACACATCCCCCAGTGTGCAGAGAGCGCGTGTCTTCCTGCAGAACTTGGATGTTCCTCCCTCCTCCAATTCAGTGCACGTCCAGAGCCGGAATATCAGGTTTCCTGCCTTGCTTTGCACACTTTGTACTCTCAAGCCTCACCTTTTTGTTCCTGCTCCGTCAGCACACAGCGGCACCACATCAGGGCGCTCTCCGAGGATATTACCCACTGGCTAAAAGTGTCGCCACTGTTGTTCCGGTTGCTAGGCGATCATAATTAACATTGCAGGAGTTGTATTTGAACAATACACAGGGAACCCATACTAGTCAGAATCCTTTTTTTTTTTTTTTTTTTTTAATCCCATGTGTGCACACGTTTCATTCACGTTTCATATTCTTTCCTGCGCATGGAACCCCAGATGACCTCCGCCATGGCGCCAGCTGAGGCCTGGCACTGCAAGCAAGGAAGAGGAGGTGGAGGAAAGGCGGGGTAAGGGAGGGTACCAAGGGAGAGAGGATGACGAAAAAGGGGAGAATTTATGAAGTTATTATAAGGAAATAGAGGACGAGCATAAAACAATGAATGGGTGGATCTGGTTTAGTTTGGAATGAATTGCTCCTGTGCGCACTCTGCTTTTGATCTTATGAGGCCGCGCCGGAGGTGAAAGCTGCCAATGCAATCAGCTGCGCCAGAAAACAAGTTTGTTGTTGCATTGTAGGTCAACTCAACCATTTTCCCCCCCGCTCTCTCTCTTTTTGAAATGCGATCCAAGTCCGTGAGACGTCACAGGGTGCAGATTCTGGAATGCTCTGCGTAGATGGAGGCTGGGCCTTATCTGTAATCACTCAGGCGGTGACTATTTGTTCTGCAAAACGGCACATATCTTACATAAGCAGACGTGTGAGAAGCCACAACAGTAATGTTTTTCAAAAGTAGATCTTGATTAGGTGTACGCCTTCAGACTTTAAACATTTTTTTTTTTTTAATTGTGAGATGCATATAATGAAACGTATGTGTTTTTAGTGATCTTAGAGTTTAATGTCTTTCAGATTACACCACATATTGATGAGTTGGCGAATATAAAACTTGAACAGGTCTACGACTTAGGGCTGCAGCTATCGATTATTTAACGGGTATGTCAACCCCTGGGGAAATGTTAATATTCCATCTGTTATCCATAAACTCATGCCTTTTGTATTCATATCATGACACTTCGTGTAATTACACACAAGAAAATGAGAGAAATTTGGATCGATTGTCAAGCTAAAACGACCAGTGTAGGTTCACTATCCTCTTCCCCTCACTATCCACTCGCTCTCGCTATATGATTGGCCGAAGAGTCGAAATGCTCTCCCGTGATTGGCCGAGAGTCGAAATGCTCTCCCGTGAAATGCCTGTTTAAAAATGTTCCCGTTGTTACTTCTTGCGTTCGCTTAAAAGTGCTCATTTAAAAAGGAAAATCGATGGATGATACTACACACAGAGCGTATTATTAACAAATGCTAAAGTTGTATATTCATATAGCGAGAATAAGGAACGTCACTGACAAGCGCAGGCCCCCGCGCGAGTGGATAGTGAGGGGACTAGGATAGTGCGCCAACACCGGCGCCTGAGATCTGGCAGATTGTGTGCGTGACGTCATTACAAGTGAAGAGAGTGCCACCGGCCACTAGGGGGGCAGCACCTGTCTGCATCAATATAATTCCTTCTAGTGAGGGGAGAATTAGGGGTGTTTTGAGCTGTTTATGTAGTTGCATTGTGTTCATCCTGCTCTGCACATATTCCAGGTTCCCTCATGAAGAAACACCCCTCCTTGTCAATAAAAGAGGATTCAGAATTGACAGTGAGAGGGGTGTTTCTTCAACAAGAGAAAGGCTCAGTGCTTTAATACTGAATGGCGGCGATGATGGCAGACAATTTCGTTTCTAGTTCCAGCGACGAATCCGACGTAGAAGGACGTAACAAATGTTCATCTTATGGTGACGAGGAGAGTTACGAAGCTTTAATTGGAGTTTTAGGTTACCAATTTGAGCACAAACGAGCGCAAATGCAGCGTAATGAAACGGTCATTGAGGGGGGGCAATGACACTGATGAAACGTCGGATATGATATGTTTTTTATTATAGAAGAGTACTCACTCTGGCCATTTCCAGCTTAGCAACTACCCTCCTTTGCTTTGCCTGGGATGGTGAGGTGGTCTCATCAGTGGCAGTCTTCGTCCTCTTTCTTCGTGTCTTGGGACATTTAGATGGCTGTGCGTGTATGTTGGGCACCCCATCTGCTTTGAGCAGCAATCTTTTAGCAAAACCCGATTACACTTGTCCATAGTTCGAGAAGCTTTCAGGTGGAAAATGCGCACCATGCAAAACCGTGCCAGAAAAGTTAACCCTCTTTGCACAGACGAACTTTACCCATTGTCTGCGTAGTCCAGCTCTTTTTTCCGCGTTCGGGAACTCATGGATACTATATTCTGATAAATAGCTATTTGTACACCACATAGCACAGCAGTTTTGAACCATTTTAGTGATGTTTTGGTCAAACAAACCCGAACGATACTCTCTCGTCGATAAAAAACAATGGCATCTGGCGCCGCCTCGACTGTCATTCACTTATAGTGACGTCGCCGCACCATTCAGCTGTTTCCGGAACGCTTTCGGAAATGTTCGTCATTTTCGATCTATTTTCGATAATTGCTCATTAATGTGATTTTTTTTGTTAACTTTATCAATATTTGTTATCTTGGCACATAACGGTTCTATTGGGTGTCTCACACCCCCTTTGCGTTTTCATACCCTTTAAGTAATCGATGAATCTGTTGATTAGTTAGTTCAAATAATTGAGTAATCTGAATAAAAACACTAACCCAATGTGTTGCAGAGCAAATTTAAGATGTAGAACAAAGACGTGTTTATGCTCGCAATAACATTTATTATGGTTTGCTAAGAATGCACTTTCCGAGTTAATCACAGCTTAAAAATTAATTAATCGTTGTTAATTGCATTTCAAACCATCTATAAAATATGCCATATTTTTCTGTAAATTATTGTTGGAATGGAAAGATAAGACACAAGACTGATACACTGTATATACATTCAACATACTGTACATAAGTACTGTATTTGTTTATTATAACAATAAATCAACAAGATGGCATTAACATTATTAACATTCTGTTAAAGCGATCCATGGATAAAAAGACTTGTAGTCCTTAAAAGATAAATGTTAGTGCAAGTTATAGAAATTTTATATTAAAACCCTTCTTAATGTTTTCGTTTTAATAAAGTTTGTAAAATTTTCCATCAAAAAATAAACTAGTAGCTCGCCATTGTTGATGTCAATAATTACACACTGCTCATGGTGCTGAAACCCATATAATCAGTCGCACCCAAGCGCCAGCAGAGGGCGACAAAACCCCCAAAAACACAAGTGGCAAGGGGAAATGACACCGTGCTGTCATTTTAATCTGTTTGAGCGGGGCATGTGCGTTAAATACGTCAAATATTTTAACGTGATTTAAAAAATTAATTACCGCCCGTTAACGTGATAATTTTGACAGCCCTAATTAAAATACCTGAATTTAGCCTCAAACATCATTAAAAAAAAAATCATGAAGATATAAGTACAACAATAGAACAATTGGCTAACTTGCATAGCAAAGGCCCGCTAGCTTAAATGCTATAAAATACTTTTTTTTTTTTTTTTTTTTTTTTTTTTTTGATGCTCAACAAATCATTCAAACACATATTCCCACACACAAAAAAACGTTAAATATTTCTCGAAACTAAATTACGAATGGATGAACAAACATATTAGCTCAAACAAAAACTTACAACCTTATGTCGGTCTTAACAGGGAGCAGCTGGATTTAGCCATGTTAGACGAGTTATGTCATATGCACTGTTGCCACTAAAGGGCAGTGTATCCACCCAAATCAATAAAAGTAAATGAACACTTTAAAGACAATTCGTTACAACGCCAATCTAATTAAACGGATGATTGAAGCAGTAAAATTTGATTCGAAGCTTTTTTGTATTTAAATTACTCAATTTAATCGGTGCAGCACTGCTACAATTGCTTACCATTGCTAACACAACCTGCACCACAGGATAATATGTTAGAGACAATTAGCCCAGTTATGTCTGTGATTGCAGCAAATTCTTGAATTTGGCCGAGTTGAATTGATGTCATTATGTGTGTACCCAACTCTAGTTATGCTTTGACAGATTTGGTTTTAACCGCACACCACACACACAAGGACTTGTGATCGTAAATTATATCGAGGGTTAACATTTTCCATAAATCGGCAAGGAAGAAATACTCATCACATTCCACACCACAGGAGAATTACTCAGGATAACCTTTCACGGACAAAAAAAATTAAGTGATTGTTGATGTCTTTTGTTCATTTGCATTCAAATTAACTCATCTAAATCTATCTGTATTGTAGCCTAACAATGGAAACTAGAAATTAGAATGTAGAATTCAACTAAAATTTTCTTCCTAAGTCAAAAAACAAGCAAATAAAAAACTGTATTGTGCGATTACCTTCAAAAAATATTTTGAAAAGAGACACAGCATGTGAAATCCTGCATCAGATATGTATAAAATCCTCATTTCAGCCTCCATTGGCCTTGGTCAGCTAGTCGTCTTCACCTTTAATGTATTTGGCCCGATTTAGTCTGCCGGAGCTTTATGGGGGCCGTTTGCTAGTTCTGCTTTCTCAAGGCCGATCAGCGGCATGCACCTGGGATATTAGTCCACTTTGATATCATTCGCGGGCCGCAAATTTAATCTGCAGCCTGTTGTTATGGCTAGTAAACCTTTCTCATTGTTTGGTTACACCATGACTTAGCCGGGGAGGAAGCATAAGGTGAACAGACATTGAACCGATCAAGATTGTTTATAGCATTTAGTCTGCTAATTCATTTTCAATCAGTGCTTCATACTAGCCACGTTTACATGCTGACTTTTATTCATACCGATTCAAATCATTCCGAATGGAAATTTCACATCAGCTGTTTACATGTCACTTCATCTATTCCGATCCAGCGTTTACATGTGTCTGCCTTTATTCCGAAAGGACGTTTGACAACTGCCGTCTGACATGCGCAGATTAATCAAAACAAAGCGTCACGTTGCAAAACATGGAGATCGATCGTCAGATCAGCTGCTGTTTTAACTTTTCGAGTGGAAACAAAACTTCAGAGTGATACGCCGTTCATTTAAAAAGTTGTGTGGGTGCGCTGTGCGTGTGCTTGGAAGCCATGTTGCAAGTGACGTTACTTACGTCACCAAGTGACGTCACCACGTCAGTACGGACCATGTGCAGAAAGAATGCAAACAGACACCATTCTGCTTCCCTGTTTACATGATATAATTTTACTTCTAATCGGTTTGGGAAAAGGAATATTCCACCCCTGTGAATCGGAATGAAATTCAAAAAAATCCCCCCCAAAAAATCCATTCGGTTTGGGCCTGTTCATTCCGAATGAGGTGTTTATATGGAACACATTTATTCGGTTTGAACAAATATTCCGATTGTAATTGGAATATTTGGCTCCATGTAAACGTGGCAATTGTTTTTGGGCGGCAACTGCTCATTGAGAAGGACTTTGGCTTGATTTACAGCAGACATGTCCAAAGTCCGGCCCGGGTGCCATATGCGGCCCGTGGTCAAATTTCATCCGGCCCCCAGCCTCTGTCATAAAAACTGACCCGCACACAGACTTAATAAATTGGTGAGCAGTACTGCTACCAGCATATGAAGTAGCTTACACACTAAATGCTGCTCCTCATTTACCCACTAAAAGGCAGCAGCACTTTAAGCAACATTACCCCGTCTTACCCTTTATTCCCCATTTCTAAAATGGCGACAATCAACAGAAAAAAGAAAGTTGACTGTGACGGCTGCCGCTTCAAGGATAGGTGGAAATTGGACTATTTCTTCTCTAAAATACGCAACAACTGTTTCTGCGTCATCTGCAAAGAGACAGTCACTGTTTTTAAAGAGTTCAATGTGAGGCGATATTACCAAACAGGACACGATACGTAGCGAGAAATTGAAGCAATTTGAAGCTAGTTTAATTTTACAGCAACAGTATTTTGCAAGAGCCTGAGAGTCGACAGAGAACGCCAAAATGGATAGTTGCGAGATTGTTGAAATAATTAATTTAGGGCTGTCAAACGATTAAAAATTTTTAATCGAGTTAATCACAGCTTAAAAATTAAGTAATCGTAATTAATCGCAATTCAAACCATCTATAAAATATGCCATATTTTTCTGTAAATTATTGTTGGAATGGAAAGACACAAGACTGATATATACATTCAACATACTGTACATAAGTACTGTATTTGTTTATTATAGCAATAAATCAACAAGATGGCATTAACAATAACATTCTGTTAAAGCGATCCATGGATAGAAAGACTTGTAGTTCTTAAAAGATAAATGTTGGTACAAATTATAGAAATTTTATATTAAAACCCCTCTTAATGTTTTCGTTTTAATAAAATTTGGAAAATTTTCAATCAAAAAATAAACTTGTAGCTCGCCATTGTTGATGTCAATAATTACACAACGCTCATGGTGCTGAAACCCATAAAATCAGTCGCACGCAAGCGCCAGCAGAGGGCGACAAAACAAAAAACACAAGTAACAAGTGGACATAAAACTGTGCTGTCATTTTAATCTGTTTGAACGGGGCATGTGCGTTAATTGCGTCAAATATTTTAACGTGATTAATTTAAAAAATTAATTACCGCCCGTTAGCGCAATAATTTTGACAGCACTAAATTAATTAAAAAAAAAATAATAATACAGCAAAAAAACAGAATGGCCTGCTAAAATTTGCTTAAATATATTGTTCTACGTAAAGGACGTCAGCCATGGTCGGCCCTCCACATTTTTACCACACCAAATCTGGCCCCCTTTGCAAAAAGTTTGGACACCACTGATTTACAGTGCAGGTATAAATGCCCAGTTCCAATTTCCATATGTATTTGTAGTGATTCATATCAAATACAGTGTATCACAAAAGTGAGTACACTCCTCGCATTTCTGCTGATATTTAAGTATATGGCGGAAAACACAGACAAGACTGAAAAAGCAGTTTCTCCTCTTGCACTCCTCTTTAAAAGAAACTGCTTTATTTTAAACCGAAACAACAGTTGTGTTTGATAGTACAATATGTCGTTATGCTGACATAGCAGACTCATGGCACATTAAGCCCGCGAACTATTTTTAATTCACCCGTTTTACCCTGAAAACCCCCATTTACAGACGTCGCGCAACCGCTTTTGTTTCAACCCAGCCATAAAATTTATTATTCAAAATGTCATTTTTAGCTTAGAATCATTAATACATGTCTAATATTTCGTTTAAAAAAAAAAAAAAAAAAAAAAGCGACTTTAAAAAATTATTCAATCGCATATTTTAAACTTTTAAACAAATGACGTCACAGAAAAATGGCGTCTGTAAAAAAGTCACGGATATTTACCTCATAACTATGGCTTAATTGTATTTTTTTTTGTTATTGTCGCATTTTCTTCAATATGTTAGATGATAAATAATCGATCCAACCAAAGAAAAATTGAAAGAAATAAAAAAAGTTTAAAAAGGTAAATATATGAAAAAGAAAATGTCGACCACTCCTTGATGTCTGCGATTTCTGCATCGCGACCCTTGTTATATTACCATGTTTCACCCATAAAATCCCCCCAAAATGCAGCTGTGGCCTTTCACAGCTATGTCTTGACACTTAGTGATACATGCGACATGGAGTTTTTGGATCGAAACAAGGTAAGTACGCGATAATATCTCGTTAAAGTCATGGCGTCTGTAGTTCTGCTCTCGCGTGCTCTCTCACCTCCAGATATGGTTTTGCTGTTTAAATTTTTTTATTTTTTTTAAATGCTCTCTTGTTCAAAATTTTTCTTCCCCCAGAAAATTCAGATTTTAAGCTTTCCAATTATGTATCACACATGTATATCGGACCATTTTGAAATTTGGCCAAATTGGGGGTCTCAGAGTGGAACTTCAAGTCACTTGAGTGTTTTCCGCCATATCTTTTCATGGGACAACACTGACAAAAAGAAAATTTGACATAATAAAAAGTAGTCTGTGTGCAGCTTAGATAATAGTTTATCTATTTTCCCCTCAAAATAACTCAAAATATAGTCATTAATATCTAAACCCCTGGCAACAAAAGTGAGTACACCCCTTAGAAACGTACATCCCTAAATGTCCAAATTGAGTACTGCTTGTTATTTTCCCTCCAAAATGTCATGTGACTCCTTACAGGAGTGCTGTCAGCATTGCTGCAGAGATTGGAGAGGTGGGGGGTTAGCCTGTTTGTGCTCAGACCATACGCTGCACTCTACATCAAATTGGTGTGCATGGCTGTCATCCCAGGAGGAAGCCTCTTCTGAAGACGGTACACAAGAAAGCCCGCAAACAGTTTGCTGAAGACAAAGCACATGGATTACTCGAACCGTGTCCTATGGTCTGAAGAGACGGCGGGCTTTCTTGTCTTTTGGACATTTAGGGATGTGAATTTTTTCATAGGTTTGTACTCAGTTTTGTTGCCAGGGGTTTAGATACAGTTATGGCCAAAAGTTTACATACACTTGTGAAGAACATAATGTCATGGCTCTCTTGAGTTTCCAGTTATTTCTACAACTCTGATTTTTCTCTGATAGAGTGATTGGAACAGATACTTCTTTGTCACAAAAAACATTCTAGAAGTTTGGTTCTTTTATGACTTTATTATGGGTGAACAGAAAAAAGATCACATCTGCTGGGTCAAAAATATACATACAGCAGCACTAATAATTGGGAACATGTTCCTTGGCCATTTTCACTTCAATTAGGCGCTTTTGGTAGCCATCCACAAGCTTCTGGCAAGCTTCTGGTTGAATCTTGGACCACTCCTTTTGACAGAATTGGTGCAGTTCAGTTAAATTTGATGGCTTTCTGATATGGACTTGTTTCTTCAGCATTGTCCACAAGTTCTCAGTGGGGTTTAAGTCAGGACTTTGGGAAGGCCATTCGAAAACCTTAATTCTAGCCTGATTTAGCCATTCCATTACCACTTTTGATGTGTGTTTGGGGTCATTGTCCTGTTGGAACACCCAACTGCGCCCAAGACCCAATCTTCGGGCTGATGACGTTAGGTTATCTTGAAGAATTTGAAGGTAATCCTCCTTCTTCATTATCCCATTTACTCTCTGTAAAGCACCAGTTCCATTGGGAGCAAAACAGCCCCACAGCATAATACTACCACCACCGTGCTTGACGGTAGGTATGGTGTACTTGGGGTTAAAGGCCTCACCTTTTCTCCTCCAAACATATTGCTGGGCATTGTGGCCAAACAGCTCGATTTTTGTTTCCTCTGACCACAGAACTTTCCTCCAGAAGGTCTTATCTTTGTCCATGTGATCAGCAGCAAACTTCAGTCGAGCCCTAAGGTGCCGCTTTTGGAGCAAGGGCTTCCTTCTTGCACGGCAGCCTCTCAGTCCATGGAGATGCAAAACACGCGTGACTGTGGACACTGACACCTGTGTTCCAGCAGCTTCTAATTCTTGGCAGATCTGCTTTTTGGTGGTTCTCGGTTGAATCTTCACCCTCCTGACCAATTTTCTCTCAGCAGCAGGTGATAGCTTGCGTTTTCTTCCTGATCGTGGCAGTGACAAAACAGTGCCATGCACTTTATACTTACAAACAATTGTTTGCACTGTTGCTCTTGGGACCTGCAGCTGCTTTGAAATGGCTCCAAGTGACTTTCCTGACTTGTTCAAGTCAATGATTCGCTTTTTCAGATCCATGTATGTATATTTTTGACCCAGCAGATTTGATCACTTTTTCTGTTAACCCATAATAAAGTCATAAAAGAACCAAACTTCATGAATGTTTTTTGTGACAAAGAAGTATCTGTTCCAATCACTCTATCGGAGAAAAATCAGAGTTGTAGAAATACTGTAACTGGAAACTCAAGAGAGCCATGACATTATGTTCTTCACAAGTGTATGTAAACGTTTGACCACAACTGTATTAATGGCTATATTTTGAGTTATTTTGAGGGGAAAATAAATTAACTCTCTTACGTGAGCTGCACACAGACTACTTTTCATTGTGTCAAAGTTTCATTTCGTCAGTGTTGTCCCATGAAAAGATATACTTAAATATCTGCAGAAATGCGAGGGGTGTACTCACTTTTGTGATACTGTATGTGTTCAGTCTTTATTTATTCATCTATGCTTTTGCTGTAGTTTAGAAATGCAGTTTTAAAAACATATACAGTATGCTTATATTAGGTAACACCTTATTTGACCTCGATGTCATAAGCAGTGTTGTTAATGTTACTTTAAAAAAGTAATTAGTTGGTTACAAATTATTTCTCCCAAAAAGTAATTGAGTTAGTAACTCTGTTACCTCAGTGTAAGAGTAATTTGTTACTCGTCGAAGTAACTTATGTTACATTTCATGTTCTACATGTTATTACATGATCCATTCTGTAACGTCTTTCACATCAAATATGTTTATATTAACTGATTTAATTGAACTGTCTTTTTCATTCCAAAAAACTTAGGTCATGCTTTTTACATTTTAAAAACATTCACCTGTATGAGTGTAATGGTATACAAACTTTAACTTTCAAATGCTGTGAGTATAAAGCCTTTTTTCCCCCTTTCGTACTGAACCCACACCTAACCGTGAGCCCCGTACTGAGGTATATACTGAACCGTGACTTGTATGTACCGTCACACTCCTAATATATGTAAAGATACATTTTTCAATATGCATGTGAGGCTCTGAATCTCTCCCCTCTCCTATTTTTGCTCTAGTTGTTTCGATTTAAAATAATAATCACACAAGGTTTATGGATATGTCATTCAAGAAAAGTTTAGGGCAAGTGACTATTTTTGGGAATAAACAACAAACAAATTATTTATACTGTAGCATCTCAAGGATAACACCCCCATTTGGTGATGATAATGCATACTTGACAGGAAAAAAGTCCATTATTTTCTTTTTTCAATTAATTGTACCCACCTAAACGCCACAAACTGTATGTTCAAAAAAAAAAAAAAAAAGAAAAAAAATTGCCCTAGAGTTTAAGATGACGCTCGCCACGCTAAATGCTAATGCTAGCGAGAACGCAAATGCTATGCTAACCCTCGGAGCCATTTAGCATAGCGTTTGCAGTGGCGTCACCCCCCGCTCTTCTCTCTGTGTCTCGTGTGTCATTCAACCAAATTGTAGCAACGCACGCAATCATATCCTCAGTAACGGTTATGGTGTTGCAAAGATGGGAAAAGTGATTAATTAGATTTCTCACTACTGACAATAATAACGCCTTTAGTAATGCTGTTATACTCTAACGCCGTTATTAACGACACTGGTCATCACCTCCAAATTCCATATAGTCCTTGTCCGATCCGTGTCGCTCCATTCCGAATGACGCAACAAAGAGGTTCCTACTTTAATCAATGCAAGGTAGTCCACATCATCCGCTCAGCTCGGGTTCTGCTTGAGTCCATCCTCTCCGGTATGTCAAACCAAAAATATAGACGAGGTCTATTTTCCGGTCTATCAACCTGCGTCCGGATCAAGACCTGCTGTTTGGCATGCACCAAACAGAAAATAAAACATGCACTTCTCCGTTTTGTGCATGTATCCTCGAATGTATAGACCGGATGAGACGTATGCATTAAGTATTGGGCTACACAGCCCGCACCTGGGCAGTCCGCAACTCATCGGAGCTGAGCTTTGACGGACTCTGTGGTATTTCAGGGTAAGACTGTCATAAGACCGTCATAATTATGACATGACACCGTCATGTACCTTAATGAATGCTTATGACAGATGTCATTAAGTGTCCTAACCATAACACAGTTCTTAAACTCTAATCCCAACTGAAAGACATAAAAAAATCTCAATACTGCATCACTATTGACATAGGCTAAATTCATACCGTAGTTCTTCGAATCTGATTTTTTCATGTTTTTCCGACTCGAGTCAGGCATTAACATGACTGTCTGAACGGGATCGGTCGCATTAAAGTGGACCATTTCAAATTCAATCTAGGTCACTTTCGTATGTGGTTAAAATCCGTTCTGGGCCACATTTTTCCTAAATGGCTGCGGTCTGAACTGCCAAGTCCCCCAAATCGGAATTCATGCAGCAATTACATCAGCAAAAAGCAAGAGAGACTGGGTGCTACGATAGCGATGGAGCTGGTCATTAGCGTTAGCGCCTAGCTTGAACGCGGCTTTAAGGGAAGATGCGAGCTTGACAACAGTCATAAAAAAAGAAAACGGAGGGGGATAAGCTTGAGAATGCTCGGTTTTCTTTCTGTGCTCCAAATGAGCAAAGTTTCAAAATTGCTTACACGGATGGGATTCAGGGCAAACTGTCCGTGTATGCGTGCGTCATGCACGCACTATCAATCCATATAAACTTTGAATAAAAGACTAAACGGGGATTATTTATGTCTGTTATTTGTGTCCTCTTTTTGGAAATCAAAATATGATCACCCTGGAATGACGTTGAGCCAGCATTTGTTTTGATGCTCTTGCGCATGCGGGTCAGTTTACACAGCGCATCTCGGACTGCGAATTAGTGCGCATGTGTGATACTTGAATGGGCTCAATGGACAAAGGCAGTCTGAACGGGCACCCCCCCTAAAAAAAAAAAACACGACGCAAAAATCGGAATTGTGCATTAAGACCTGCGGTATGAACCTAGCTATAATGTACTCAATGACACTCAATGACATCTGTCGCAAGCCCTAATTTATATTCATGACAGGTGTCATGTCATCATTATGACACTTTTATGATACAGAGTTCAAATAAAGTGAAACTATTCATTGTATGTGGCTGTAGCGCGTCACATTCTTAAAAGAATTGTCGGTTGTACAAAAATAAAATTCTTAATAAATATAAAAAATTCAATATATGGTTGTTTTTTTGTGTTTGTTTCCTGAAAAATCTGGAAATTACGAGGGGTATTAAAAAATTAATGCACCCAACTTTATTATGTATAAACAAATTATAAAAGCAACATGTATTATACCGTATTAGCCCGAATATAAGACAGTGTTTTTTGCATTGAAATAAGACTGAAAAAGAGGGGGCCGTCTTAAATTCGCGGTCTATACCCATTCACAACGCTGGATGGCGCCAGTTATCGTTGAAGGGATGTTCTGTCATGACAGATCTCAGCTACTCTCCCCATTCACGACGCTACATGGTGCCAGATATCATTGAAGCGATGTTCTGTCATGATAGAGCTCAGCAACTCTCAAGTTTAACCAGTTTGCATTTTTTATTGCAATGTTTTTCCCTCTTCAGATTTTTTCCAAGACTACAGTTAGTTAGACTTCACTTTGATGGTTAATGCAGTAAATGCAATTTTGTTGTTTTATCACACTAGATTGGTTTATTTACATTTCAAAAACCAGACGCCATTCATTTACGAATGTGATTGCACTTTAGTTTACATATTTAAATGTTCAAATATTAAGATTTGAATGAGGCAAAATAACATGCTTTTTCTCTCAAATATATTGTTATAATGTTTCAAAAGTACTGTAATTATTTTCTGTATAAAAATTAATTTGGTGTTCAAAAAGTCTTTTTTCAAACTTGAGTCTTGAAAAAGAGGGGGTCGTCTTATTTTCGGGCCAATATGGTACTTCAAAAGAAAGGTACAAGTGTGAAGATTACATTTTTACTTCTCCACATAGTCGCCACCTCTCTCAAGAGCTACAGTCCACCTATGAATGAGGGCATGTATACCAGTGTTGTAGAACTCAGCCGTTTGATCTCTAAGCCAATTCTTGACAGCAGTTTTCAGTTCATCATCATTGCCATATGGGTTGCCCCGGAGTCCTTCTTTCATTGTTTCAAATCTTTTTAATGGTTTTTCCATAACAAAGCAACATATAATAAACAATATAGAACAACATAGAATAAACAAAAACAGACTATTAATGCTATCCAAAAACTGACACTGAAGCAGCAATCAGTGCACACACTCAAACAACATAGACTAACCATACACAAGTACATAGTCTGGGATATCAGATACGGCTACTTAATTTGATGATTCCACTCCAGAGATTCAGGGGGAGCACAGGCTCTATGGGTAGGTAGGAAGAACTGGGCAGCACCCAAGAGTATTTCATGAGGGGCACATAAGTTCAGCATTATTTTCAAAACAATATATGGGAATCTGAATACCTTGGAATATAAAGCAGAGAACTCATTATAGAATGAGTAAATAAATAAATAAAGGGGAAGCAAGGTTGTTACACATTGGATGGTCGCTAAAGCTAGGTTTTAAATTCAGTCTGAAAAAAGGTTATAAATGGATGCCATGTTTTTTCATAGGTCTGGAGAGAGCCATTAGAAACATGTCTCAAGTGTTCCAATTTTAGGTTGGCCATGACGTCTTCAATCAAGCTCTTAAAATATGGAGGCTCAGTTTTTTTCCAATTAAATAAAATCATGCGCCTAGCGAGTAAAGTAATAAAAGCTATTGCACTGGCCTGGTGAAATGAAACTAACATATTTGATGGGACAATCCCAAACAACGCTGTTGTGCAGTTTGGCGCAATATCCTTGTTGCATAAGGAGGACAGTGCATTGAAAATCTCTCTCCAGAATGCATAAAGCTTGGGACACAACCAAAACATATGGCTCAAATTAGCTGGGGTAAGGCCTTCTTTCATTGGACCAAAGAGATGTTAGTCTGACGGTGCCAAATCAGGAGAATATGGCGGATGTGGTATCACAGTCCATCCAAATGAAGTGATGACCTCCGTGGTCCTGATACTTGTGTGAGGATGTGCATTGTCATGCTGGAGAAGCACATTTTCCATGTCCAAGTTGGGCCGAACACGTTGAATTCTTGCTTTGAACTTCCTAAGAGTCTCAATGTATACCTCAGTATTAATGGTTTCCCCCTTCGGCAAAAAATCCACAAGGATTACACCTTGAGAATCCCAAAAAACGGTGGCCATAATTTTGCCAGCTGACTTTTGATTTCGATTTCGATTACAGCTCTTTGTTTCTGACGAGCTTCAAGAGGGGCAGCCATTTTGGAATCTAGTTTAAGCTTTAAAAATCTGAAAATAAGAAAAACACATACCGCAATAAGGTGTGTCCTATCATGTTTGTGCCAAATATAAACACGATTGGTAAAATCCTGTACGAGCAATGCACTTGAGTGCATTACTTTTTGAATGCCCCTCGTATTTATTTTAAGAAGGCGCCGGTAAGTTTTACCAATAACATCAAGATGGCATTAATGCTGTACATCTGATCTGTCCATTTAATGTCAAGCACTTTGGGAACAATAAAAACTTGTCATTAAATGCCCAATATAAGTACTCTCCTTTTACACTGCACTTTCATGGACAGATATCCAATATTTATTGGGTTTTCCCCACATTTTTAAAGAGTCCTGAGTCTGAACTACAAATATCTAATTTCAGTCAATCATTGTTTCCAGCCAATGTTTTTAACAAGCACACACAATCCATAAGGACTTGACATTTGAAAACAGAGGGTCACTATTCGAGTCCTGCTCAGTTGTAGGAGAAATACTGTCTGTTTTTAGCGGAAATTCAGCCTTTTGTAACAGTCGAAAAATTAAAAAACTGACTAAATTTCTCTGTATGCGACGGCTAACTGCTTGTCGTCCTTCTAAGTTCTGGCCCGACATCCCAGCTGCCTCACTCCCACCCACGACTTTTCCTCGCAACTTACACACCACAGCGCGCTCCCTCCTGAAACAGCACTTCGGTCACATTGGTTATTAATACACTGCGTCGCCCACCGAGTGTGCTCAGCACAGGAGTGAAAATATCTGACAGGCTCTATTTATAGAGCCTGAAGGCAGACGGGTAGGAATCCACGGCAACGTGATCCAGCCTTTTCTGGAATCGTGTTCCACAAGAAAGGGTCTCTGCAGGAACAGAGCGCAGGTCAACACAGGCGCTTTTGCCATGAGGGGGAAAGTGTGCAGAGACTGGGTAAAGCTCAAGCAATAAGCACCTGCGTAGGGTCCATGTGTGACGTTGGGCGCGGCGCATAGATGAAAGACAAGTCAAACATGTGAAGTAATGTGACAGTAGGTGTGGATGTGTCACTCAACAATTCCACACTACTCTTGCGGTTGTGATGACATCCTGAAGGAATGCGTGTGTTGTTATGAGCTCATGCTTCTCAACAGGGGCCATGTTTAAATTGCACGCCAGCTGCATGACGTGAATTGTGTCAAACGCAGGTCAGCTCAGGCTGCGTGGACGTCATCTAGTTTTCAAATTCGGTTCTCACGTTGAACAGAAAAAGGCTTAGAGTGGTCTTGCCAAATGAAGAATTGAGATTTATCGGCATCTAAGAGGTCGCGCCCTGCCCATTATTGATCAATTTATTGATCAGGGGGCCTTTTTCAATAGGGTTGTCCATTTGGCGAATAGAATGTTCATATAACCCGCCACCATAGATGTTTGCCGTTAACGTATCACCCTGGGAATACTCAACAGACCTTTGGTCAAACTGTCAGGCTTTATTGTCTTGTGTTAAAAGAGATATACGATGCAATTTTTACACTAATTTAACTCGTTCCCAGGTGTCTTAATAAAAGATGTGCCACATGTTTTAATCCACTTTAAGAGTCATAGCGACAAGAGAAGTTTATAGAATTGTTACCAAGAAGTCTGGACTGTAAACCAAAACTTTTTTACCTTAAAGTGATCCTCTAACTTAAATACATGTAGGCTCTAATAAACCACAATTGTTCTCTTGTACTAAAATATGTTGTTAGAAACACATAAATTCATGGCAATATTTTATAATATTTAGTACATATTTTGACCGTTAGTTGACGCCATGGTTTGCGGGCTCGCAGTGATGACGTCAATGGCATCTATCCAAATGTGTAGCGTGTTCAACAATTGCTTATTGCTGCCTAAACTCGCGAAGTAAAATGCCACGATGTGCTGCTTTTGGATGCAATTTCCAGTCAAATGGAAACAAGGGGAGTGAAGTGAGTGGTCAAGGTGGAATTATTATTTTTAGTGAATAAATGTGCATAAGTGGAAGGTTCTCCCCCTTTTTGGTCCCTGTATGCACGTATCCTACCCACCACGCGTTGCACCTGGCGCCCGAACATGTATCCTGGATCCTCAGTCAAGCAAGGTCCCACCGCGTCAGCAATATTGGTTTCGGATCTGTCCATTGTTTTGATGCGTCGGTCCCACCGCGGCTTTTCGGATCAGTCTATTTTGTGGAATCAACGGCCTGATCGCGGCTGGAACATTGCATTGGGATCGGTCTAATTCCTGGATCTTCGAGTGAGTAAAAAACGCGGATTTGGATTACTATTGCGATCTTTTTTGTTGACTATTCTTCGTGGGAGTTTTCCCAAAATCATACTAAATAATTAAAGCACACTACAGTGACGACAGTGACTGACGTGGACCTTACAACAATGTTGGAGTTCGTCAGGGAACACGGGTTTGCGTACTGCTGAGCTCCCCAGTGAAGAGTGGTCAAGGTGGAAATATTATTTTTTGTGAATAAATGTGCATAAGTGGACGCTTCTCCTCTTTTTGGTACTTATATACACGTATCCTACCTACCACGCGTTACAATGTACAAGACATGGATTACACAAGGTGTGCTCTTTGGCCTGTACTGTATGTAAAGCACACGACAGCTCTGGATGCTAACAATCTACATAATTGTTTTGGGATGTTTGAAAACGCAATATGCTTACCTTGAATATCTGCTAATAAAACCGGAGTTCCCAACACTCTCGCTCCGAACCCGAGTTCCCAATAGCACTCTGTCGCTCTATTGCCATTGAGACAGCGTAGTGCATCACCAGTTTTGCCCAACTTTTGTCTGATCAGGTATTTGCTGCACGCATTTTTCCCTGAAGCTCGTCTTGTGAACGACCGACAGTTCTGTCCTGCTCTTCATTTTTCAGATCTGGTTCAAATAGGAAGGGTAGAACTGACGACATGTTGGGAAAGCTAACTATTGACTAGGGATGGGAATTGATACGATTTTTACGATTCCGATTCCATTATCGATATTGCTTAACGATTCGATTCTTTATCGATTCTAATTTCGGGAAAAAGAAGAACAAACATTTTGAGTGGCATCAAGTTTGTTTAATCAGAAGTCACAACCTTACTAACTCACAACGAGGTCAAAAGAGGCCCAAAGCCTCAATGTTAACTGTGGCAATAAGTGGCAAATGCACAAGAATGTGTAACATTTTACTGAAACATTTTTCTAATAGAAATAAAAAATATTGGTATATTTTGGCATATAGGTCGTTGTTCTGCCTTTGGCAATGTCCCCAAACTTTTTCCTGTGAGGGCCAAATAACTTTTCCCTTCTCTGATGAGAGGCCGGGGTCAGTTTGTAACAGAAAAAGTGTGACGATTCCAGGAGTGCGAAATGTAAAAAAAATATTGTTTTTCAGAAAGCCACAATCAAATAACCCTCTGTGGATTCTTCACGGAACAAAAGTAAATAAAATAAAAATAATAATATAATAATAATAAATAATAATAGCACTATTAATTAAATAGATAATAACCAAATAACCCTCTCTGAGTCATTCACTGAAAAAGGCCAGGAAATAAATAACACTACTGAGGGAGGAAAAAACAAAAAAAATTCAAAATGCTTTCTGGAATTGTTCAGGGGGCCGGACCAAATATGGAGCCGCAGGCCGTAGTTTGGGGACCCCTGTTTTTATTTACCAGTATATTGAAATGCATGCCTTTTAGTTTTTATGGCGCTTTCACGCTCAAGTGGTGGCGCCCTTGGGCTTCCTCATGCGAAGAAGAGCGCGAAGAAGAAGAAATGCCGCATCCAAGCCAGTGAGCGAGTTAGTGAGAAAGGGAAACACTGCCACGAGCCTACGTTCTTTGTTAATGTTTGTAAAATATCCACAGAGCCAACGCCTGTATGTATCATCTTCTGTGTTGTTGTTGTGTGTTTCCACTCGCGATCGGACACTTAAATCCAGTTGTGTAGTGGTTTAAACGATGTGCTAATGCTAGCGAACGCATGCTAACTGTTTGTTATGACTGTGTTAGCAGCTAATCATCGCTGATTTACGTTGATGCGAACCTGTTTGTTATTGGGGACGAAATTGATTTGTTTCATTTCTATTTTTAGTTTCAAGTGATGGTTGAATAAAGTCAGCAAATTATACCAACGTCTTCTGCATCGTCATTTGGGAGTTTAGCTAGCTGTATAGCCAGGACTGAGCCTTAGCGTCTCGGTGAAGACAGTGCAGTGTATTCCCTCCCGATGCAGTTATTTCCATCTCGCAGTGATTGAAAGTCGCTTTGTTGTAATTTTTCCTCGTGAAGTGAAGACACACTTTCGAGCATTCGAACCTACGTCATTGTTATGTTTACGGCGGCAACGCTCGTGCTAAACTATCGTAACCTTTCATTTTCACCCTTTTTCCTGGTGAAGTGTAGCCAAACTTTGGAGCGAGTGGTTCTTGGCGCCATGCTAGTTTGATGCGTCTGGACAACAAGACACGTCACGACGCAATATGCGTCTTTAGGGATCGTTAAAGGGATCGTTAAGGCTTTTTCATTGTGATGTCGAGGCCTCGAAACACTCAGAACCGGTTCTGAATTGGAATCGAATTTCGATTCCCATCCCTACTATTGACATGCTGGAATTTCGGCATCAGGGGCAGTGACGTCACGCACTGCGACGTAACAAGAATGGCGACCTATCACTTAAAATAATTTTACAAACTTTATTAAAACAAAAACATTAAGAGGGGTTTTAATTCCAAATTATGATAACTCATACTCACATTTATCTTATAAGAATTACTTGTCTTAAAAATAGAGGATCCCTTTAAGTCAATCTTGATGAAAGATGACGCGAATTTCCGGCTATTTTTAGCGTCGCTTTTAACTTCATTTACGATCCATCTTTGAATCTGAACACGTATTTTTGTTTGTGTTGTTAATTACCTGGAAATGCATTAAGTTGTTGGCAGATGACTACGTTTGTCTAATGAAGCTCTTCAATTCACTTCAAATTGTTTCCTTGCGACCAAATGACGGCAAAGCAAAACTGATATTTGACAAATGCTAACCATTATCTAACCCCGAAGTGGGGACCATTTCGATTAAAACAATTTTTTTGAAAACCAGAGGGCTCCTTTTTTTATGTTACCACGTAAATCTATTTCATATCCTCCTCTCATCATGCTGTGTCCTGTTTTTTGATGCTTAAGCACAACTGAATTGATGTTCAGTGCTTGTGACACATCTGTTGCCCCCTGTAGTCCACGCTTCTCTTCCTGCTCCTCTTTTTTTAAAAGACACACACAACTCACTGGTCTGTGTCTCTGTGTCACACATACACAGTGGCGAGCAGACGGACTGTCAGACTGCACGTCTGCCTTTTCTGGTGACGCCGCCGTGTACTCGCGACTCATGAGTCTGCGTGTGTTCTGCCCGAGCATGTGGAGCAAGTCACGTGTTTGCGTCGTGCCTGTCTGCTCACCTGGTGGTTGCCATGGGAACAGCCAGACAGCGGCAGACTTTGCACCCGCCTCCCCTGGGGCGATTGCGAGAACACAGAGGAGGTTTAAGGTCAAGGAATCACTGTAGTGGAGGGGAGGAGGGGGTCTCTTTGAAATCACATTGCTTATGCTTTTTATAAGGCTGTCAAATCTGCAAGACTTAATTTTGTGTTACTCATATACTTTTCAAAGATCTCATTTGTTAAATAAGTAGTTTTCATCTTTTTAAAGGGATCCACAGATAGAAAAACTTAGACTTCTTAAAAGATAAACGTTATTATGAGTTAAAATAATTTGATTTTGAAAACCACTGTTATAAATTAGGGCTGTCAAACGATTAACATTTTTAATCGAGTTAATTACAGCTTAAAAATTAATTAATCGTAATTAATCGCAATTAATCGCAATTCAAACCATCTATAAAATATGCCATATTTTTCTGTAAATTATTGTTGGAATGGAAAGATAAGACAAGATGGATATATACATTCAACATACGGTACATAAGGACTATTTGTTTATTATAACAATAAATCAACAAGATGGCATTAACATTATTAACATTCTGTTAAAGTGATCCATGGATAAAATGTTATATTAAAACGCCTCTTAATGTTTTCGTTTTAATAAAATTTGTAAAATTTTCAATCAAAAAATAAACTAGTAGCCCTATTCTGTCCTCAATGTGTGTGAGTACACAAATTGACAGATAGCGAACATAAGTTCCAAAAAGAAATCAGACGGTGTGGCAAAGTTGCATGGGCTTTACTGAAGTCATCTCTTTTTGACAGGAGCACGTTTCTTGTATTTTTGTAAAACTGAAAATAACAGGGCAATGTGTCAATAACTTGCATAAATCACAAAATAACATAAAATGTACACACACGTGTCCATTTGAGCAGTAGCACTAGCCAATTAGCTCACAAGCATCTAACAATGTAACTGCATTTCACCATATATGTGAACAAATTCAAATACACATCATCAATAACTATCTAATGCTCATGAATATAAACAAAGGAGGAATATAACTCACAAGCGATGCATGTATAAGACACAAACAGTGTGATGGGGCTATGAGAACTGCCACTGAATACTGGATGCGGACGTTAGCTGGTCTGAATAACACTGTCTATTAGTGTGAGTTCACGTCGAAATATAATCACGTCAGAAAAGCGCGCCGAAACCCAAATAATCCGCTGCACTGAATCGCCAGCAGAGGGCGACATTACGCCACATAACATATGCAAGTCACACCCAAGCGCCAGCAAAGGGCGGAAAAACTCCATAAAACACAATTAACAAGTTGGCCTTTCACTGTACTGACATTTAAATCTGTCTGAGCGGGCATAGTGCGTTAATTGCGTCAAATATTTTAACGGGATTAATTTAAAAAACTAATTAACGCCCGTTAACGCGATAATTTTGACAGCCCTATTATAAATGTTTTAGTTTTTATACAATTTGTAAAATTAGTTTAACTAGTAGGATTCCATTGTTGTTTATGTCACAGGGCGGTGACGTCACATGGTTACACTGCCGGGCTTCCAAAGTATGACTCTAGCGACATAAACATGTCATCTGTTTAACCATTTCAATTCGAACCCAAGATGAACATGAACTCATTCACTCCCAGCCCTTTTCACTGGAGCAAGGCCTTTCGCTCCCGGCCGTTTTACTGGATTTTGACTGATTTTGCAAGGCCCACAGAAAATTCTGTTCTATTGCTATATAAACATGAAACTCACCAAAAGAAAGATTATACTCTTCTTTCTGAAGAAAAAAGTTAGTTCATATCTTTTTCCATTCTTTAGAAATCAGCATTAGAAAATGGCTTAGTTTGAGCAATTTTCCAATTTCTGATGAAAAAACGGAGAAATTGAGCTTTTTGTGAAAGCATACGTTTCAAACATAACTTTGACTTATACACAGCTATTTTTTGCTTTAGTTACATCCCAAACATCTGAATAATGTTTTCCTTTTACAAAATAAGATAAATAACAAGACGAATAGAGCTTTTGATCGCAAAGTAACAATTTATTTACACATAACTAAACTATTGAACTGTCGAACTATTTGCGCACATAACAACGGGGAAGGCTCTCGGCTGCTCCCGTGGCTAATCTGATGAGTCCGGATCAAGATTGGTCTCACTTTTTTCATCATCTTCATCGTTGGTTTCAACCTCGGGCTAAGGAGTTGAACTCCGCAGAACGCGTGTGGAACCTGACGCTGTTGTGGACGTCACCGTCTGTCTCATCAAGATAAATTTTTTTGAATCATTCTTTGACGATGGTTTCGTTGTCTTTTCAAAACACTCCTCCAGTTTCATTTTTTTCCCGATCGTTCTCCACATTTTTCTCAAATTATCAGGCGTCTTCACAAGATCCCTCCAACTTCCGTTTCCTGACTATTTTTCTTCACTTCCTTTCTTGGCCCTAGATGAGTTCTTACTAAATGCGCTACTGACCTCCAGTGGCCAGTTTTATTGCTTTAAAATGGGGTTTGGGCTTTGTGCATTATATTTTAGCTAGATCGGAACCTATAGATGCCTCTTGTCAAAAAGGGAAAAAAAACAAAAAAAACCCGCAAAAGACGTATAAATACGTTTTTGGGACACTGAAGCAATTAAAATGTGCTATACCGGCGAAACGTCCTACAAGAGGCAAATTTGACAACCAAAGTACTACCGTGCGCTTTCAGCTTTTGTTGAGATGCATACAGACAGAACATACTAAAGATGCCTTAAGAAAATACTTACACGTAGTAGTATCAAATAATGGTGGTTTAAATGTTACGTGACTGATGTGGTCAACAGATCAACAAATTGGTTTAAAGCTACCGCAAGAAAACACAATGCTTATGAGGGAAACAAATGCAAAAAGTATTTTGAGGCAATGAAAAGGTAATAAAAGACTCAATAAAAACACAGTAAGTGTTAATAAGTACTCACTGCTTTTAACTGATGAGGGCATGTGTTGGAAGAATTGCAGTAACCCCGTAGTATTCGTCGAGTGAAAGTGACAATCTGCGTCATCACCCCGAGTGTCCGCAAAACATGGCGCCCTCCGTAGGTCAAAACATACTAAATATTAAATTTTTTAAAAACAATTTCAATATTTTATGTGTCTCTAATAACATATTTTAGTAATAGAGAACAATTGTGGATCCTACAAGTCCTTAAGTCTGAGGTTCCCTATAACTGTTTCCAACAGTTCCACGTGTTCATTTCACACCATAGAAGCAATTTAAAAGTACTTTTTGACATTGTATCCCTTTAAAACACTGTTATGATGTACAGCGGGCAAATAAGTATTTAGTCAACCACTAATTGTGCAAGTTCTCCCACTTGAAAATATTATAGAGGCCTGTAATTGTCAACATGGGTAAACCTCAACCATGAGAGACAGAATGTGGAAAAAAAACCCCAGAAAATCACATTGTTTGATTTTTTTTTTTTTTAAAGAATTTATTTTCAAATCATGGTGGAAAATAAGTATTTGGTCAATACCAAAAGTTTATCTCAACACTTTGTTATGTACCCTTTGTTGGCAATAACGGAGGCCAAACGTTTTCTGTAACTCTTCACAAGCTTTTCAAGCACTGTTACTGGTACTTTGGCCCATTCCTCCATGCAGATCTCCTCTAGAGCTGTGATGTTTTGGGGCTGTCATTGGGCAACACTGACTTTCCACTCCCTCCACAGATTTTCTATGGGGTTGAGATCTGGAGACTGGCTAGGCCACTCCAGGACCTTGAAATGCTTCTTACGAAGCCACTCCTTTGTTGCCCTGGCTGTGTGTTTGGGATCATTGTCATGCTGAAAGACCCAGCCACGTCTCATCTTCAATGCCCTTGCTGATGGAAGGAGATTTTCACTCAAAAATTTTCGCTGCATGGCCCCATTCATTCTTTCCTTTACACGGATCAGTCGTCCTGGTCCCTTTGCAGAAAAACAGCCCCAAAGCATGATGTTTCCACCCCTATGCTTCACAGTGGGTATGGAGTTCTTCAGATGCATTTCAGTATTCTTTCTCCTCCAAACACGAGAACCTGTGTTTCTACCAAAAAGTTATATTTTGGTTTCATCTGACAATAACACATTCTCCCAGTCCTCTTCTAGATCATCCAAAGGCTCTCTAGTGAACCACAGACGGGCCTGGACGTGTACTGGCTTCAGCAGGGGGACACGTCTGGAAGTGCAGGATTTAAGTCCCTGGCGGCGCAATGTGTTACTGATAGTAGCCTTTGTTACTGTGGTCCCAGCTCTCTGTAGGTCATTCACTAGGTCCCCCCGAGTGGTTCTGGGATTTTTTCTCTCCGTTCTTGTTATCATTTTGACGCAACGGGGTGAGCTCTTGCATGGAGCCCCAGATCGAGGGAGATTATCAGTAGTCTTGTATGTCTTCCATTTTCTAATAATTGCTCCCACAGTTGATTTCCTTACACCAAGCGTTTTACCAATTGCAGATTCAGTCTTCCCTGGTGTCCTTCAACAGCTCTTTGGTCTTGGCTATAGACCCATAGTGGAGTTTGGAGTGTGACTGACTGAGGTTGTGGACAGGTGTCTTTTATACCGATAATGAGTTAAAACAGGTGCCATTAATACAGGTAACGAGTGGAGCTTCGTTAGACCTTATTAGAAGAAGTTAGACCTCTTTGACAGCCAAAAATCTTGCTTGTTTGTAGGTGACCAAATACTTATTTTCCACTCTAATTTGGAAATAAATGCTTTAAAAATCAATGTGATTCACTGTTTTTTTCCACATTCTGTCTCTCGTGGTTGAGGTTTACCCATGTTGACAATTACAGGCCTCTCTAATCTTTTCAAGTAGGAGAACTTGCATAATTGGTGGTTGACTAAATACTTATTTGCCCCACTGTATATGAATGTATCCAAATGTCATTTAGCCATTTCAGTTTGTATAAATTCCTCTTTTGGGTTAAACTAATTGGTTTGAAAAGTGATGATATAACATGCAAACCAGTTTTAATTATCATATATTTTGAGCGTTTGTGGTTTGAATGTGCCCTTTAATTTGACTTGGCGGGCTCTTGTATACCAACACTTAACACATGCGCGTCACAAGACTGTCTCCCTCTATGTTGAGGAATGTCATCTTTGAGCAGATAAAGACAAAGGTGCTAATGTTAGCGCAGAATGGAGATCTCTCTGTAAATGAACTAATGACAGCCTCGCAGCAAATCTGAGATCCGAACACTCAAGCTTTGTTGTCTCTCAGTGCTGTCAGTGTCTGATCGTTTGCATTCTTAAAAAAAAAACAGGCAGCACTCACAATCGCTTCTGTTGTGCTTTTATTTTTGCCATCGTGTCCTGAAGAAAACCCACAGCTGGAGATTTTTTTTTAAAGTCAGCACTGCTGCAGTTGTTCTTATGGTTGCCACCCCCCCCCCCCCCCCCGCCCATCTCTTAATTATGGTTCCAGTTTTTTTTTTTTTTTTTTTTTGTCATGCTGATGCTGAATAGCAAGATGTTCCAGGCTTTATCGCACCAGTTGCACACTTCTCTCCTTTGTGTTTTGCCAGCTGCCCTCAGAGAAGGAGGAGGCGGTGCGAAGGGGTGAATGCGGGTCTTGTGTGGTGTGTGTATGTGCACTATATGAGGTTAATGGTGTGTAGTAAATGATGTTAAGGCTATCTGAATAGATTTGTTGTTTTAAAGCAGACCTAAATGTGTCCCATGAGAGCATGAGGCCCCAAACATTGAACTTCTTAAATTCTAATCATAAACATTTGGTCAATCATGCCATCAAATCATATTCGGATTTTTTAGCAGCTATTCTTTAATAGCACCAGCATTTTTTGCATGTAATCTGGAATCTTGGATTGTTACCCATCATAATTATATTTTGAAAATGTCTCACGATTCACTGATGAAAAAAAAATGGAACTACAGTGGTACCCCTACATAAGAAGTTAATTCATTCCAGGACCTTGTTTGTAAGTTGAAATGGTCATTTGTCGAGCAGGATTTTCTCATGACAATACATTATAATTGCATTAATTCGTTCCACAGCTCGAAAACATACACTAAATCCTTAATAAATACTGCTGGTACTATTACAAATAGCAATGACACGGAGCAAAACAAATAAATAATAATAATAATTCCTGTAGTAATGTAACAAATCGGGTTCTAATGGTGAATGTATTTTGCGTGGTGTACAGGAACGCATCGCGTGGCTGACTTGACAGTTAAATTGGACTTTTTACTTTCACTTTTAATGTCAAGCTGCGGCGGACAGTAGGCGTATTGTGTTGCACAAGTTGATGGAATAAATGATTAGAAACCTGATGACACTGCCAATTTCTTTGGCTATGTTACCACAATAATAATTGTCAACTTAACTTATAGAGACTGGCGAACAGCGGTCGGAGGAGGACTGTCGAGAGTAGACATTCCACGGCCGTATTGTCGAGCCAGTTCACACCACGCTCATATTTTTCTATCATTTCCATCTTCATTTCAATGGTAGGCGGCACCATTTTCCTTTTTTTCACCACCTGCACTAACATTCTTGAAACCCATGTTGATTTCTCTCACAAGAAAATCCACCATGCGTTCGTCTTACGGGAAAACAAAGAAACTGCGGCGCTGTCATAAATCGTATTTCGAGCATGTCGTCGGATATAGAAAAAAATTGCGAGTCAAATTTTACGTCGGATGTCGACGCGATTGTGTGTCGACGCGATCGTATGTCGAGGTACAACTGTATAATGAAATGACATTCAGAAATATCAAAAGGCTGGAAATCATAAGATGTACAGAAAATACATAATACATACATATTTGGAAAAAAAAAAAAATCGTTCACCCAAAAAATACAAGATACAAAAGATGAAAAATGAAAAAAAAATAAAAAGTACAGTGGTACCTTGACATAGGATCGCTTCGACACACGATCTTTTTGACATCCGACGTAAAATTTGACTCGCCACCATTTGTTTCTACATCCGACAACATGCTCGAAATACGACGACATGACCGCACCGCAGACGGACGCACGGCTGACTTTCTTGTGGGAGAAATCAACACAGGTTTCAAAATGGTTGGTATAGGTGGTGAAACAAAAAGGTGACGCTTACCTTCTAAATGAAGATGCAAATTATAGAGAAATATGAGCATGGAGAGTGCATCCGTGAACTGGCTCAACAATACATCTCCACCGTCCTCCTCCGACCACCGTTCGCCAGTCTTTATAAATTAAGTTGACAATTATATTGTGGTTACATCGCCAAAGAAATCGCCAGCTTTGTCAGGTTTTTATCATTTATTTCAGAACTTATCCAACACAAAACGCCTGCTTTCCGCCACAAATGACTGTACTCAAGAAAACATTGAAAGCGAAAGTAAACTCAACCGCCCTGCTCCTCTGTGTCACATCAGTCAGAAAAAAACGTCCGCCACATCAGAACCCGATTTGTTACATTAGTACGGGAATTATTATTATTATCGGATTATTCCGATTTCTATTTATAAATAATGTGATGTGTGATTAATCGAATAATTGGATAAAACATTTTTTTTAGGTAAAGAGCAATTATTAACATACATGAGAAAACAAGACATTTCTTCTAATATTGAACCATTTTCAATCAATGTCTTTATTTTCGATGTACATTGTTAAAAACAGCCATCAATTGCATCTCAGATGTAACTAGAATAAATGGACTAATTCACTGCTTTTACTTAAAAAACTTCTAGATCTTATAAAAAAAAAAAAAAAAATTATATATATATTTCTTACCTATTACGCTTGATAACACACATCACTTAAAAGTTAGGTGGTTTCCCATGTGTTTCAATAGAATTTCCATTTGTGTCAAGCTATTTTTAAGTTCTAGTTAAGTTTTAAGTTAGTCTAAACTTTAAGTCCTGATAGGATTTAGAGTTTTTGCAGTGTTCAAAATAAATGTACGTATGACACCTGCTGTATTGGAGCACATTAGGGACCAGTGCTACTTGGTGTTTTATCCAGCAATGACTACTGAGCTAAAATTGACAGTTAGCAATCACTCTACACCACTGTTTTCACAGATTAAATAAAGCCTGTATGTAAGACACGTTAGCCACGCATCGGCAGTGGTCATAATGAATAGAAAACTAGCCCTTCGCAAGGCTAACATTACGTGAGCTAGTGACAGTAATGTTAATGTTATTTATTAGCGCTATGTAGTCTACTGCTTTAAGATGGCGGCTGTTTACTAACGCCGCCCTGCCTGTCATTTGGCATCTAATTCTACTTACATATGATATCGATAAGACGCATCAGAACTTGGCTACCTGCTACCACAGTAGCAAGCATCATGTGGGCGTAGTTTTTACTTAGCAACGTCGGCGTAGCTTGTAGCGGCTGTCGCCTGCAACAAGTTTTTTTT